>NW_027616499.1:0-282248 GCF_964187855.1 Myxine glutinosa | reverse complement strand
AAGACGTTTAATTCATATCGCACAAAATCGACACAAAACACGATCACACAAAAGGTGAAAAAACGCAATCGCTTTTCGCTCTGAATTACGTGCAAACGTGTGACGGAAATCACCATCGTCCAGCATAGAGTGCCAACCAAGATGGCGCCCGGTAGCTGCATCTCCACCGATGTGGTGTGAATGGCAATGGTCATTGATTCGATATATTTTCCGTTCAATGGTCTGGCGGCGGGGGTGGAACATCACGTGATTGCTCTGAGCGAATCAGCGAGCTGCTCTGGCACATGCTGAGATTCCGTGTATAATGTTCTTCGCTGAAATGCGCTGAGGTAAATATGAATAAAAAATATGGATCTCGTCAAATATTTTTAGGTAGGCCATGTCCTTCCCAGGCTCAATGGCCATGTCTGTGCCAAATATCAAGTATGTGAGCCTCTCCGTTTAGGAGTCTATCGGTAACATTACACACAAACACACACACACACACACACACACACACACACACACACACACACACACACACACACAGTTTTTTTTTTTTTTTTTTTTTTTTTTTTTGTATACAAGATCGAGGCTCGTGAAAGAGCGAACATTAATCACACAGAAAGACAAACAGACACACAAAACAAATAACATCGGGAGCGGTAGACAAGATGGGGAGAGAGGGGGAAGGACACAAACACAACATTTGAGAGCAGAGACCGAGAGACATGGAGACATCGAGAGAACTGTGGGAGGGAGAGGGCTTTGGGGGGAAGGCATGGGAAGGGGGAGGGGGGTGGGAGAGGTATAAAACGTATGGACACTGCCAAGACTTCCAGGAAAGAAGTTGGAATTTCAAACAAGGTGGATCTGGGGTGAATTAGTGGGGGTAGAAAAGATCAAGGTTTTGGATGGGGGAAGATAAGAGATGGTGGTGAACAGCTGTTTTGAAGACCTGGAGGGAGGAGTGTGATTGAAGTGAGTATGGGAGTTTGTTCCAGAGGCGGGAGAAAAGAGGAATGAAAGAGTGAAGGTGAGCAGAGAGCCGAGATTTCAGCAGTTTAACCATCAGAGGGTGGCTGGCAGATCTTGTGCGACCTGTAGGAATATTTGGGGGACAGAGCACAGAGAGAGCTGGGGGAGCAAGGCCGGAGAGGAGTCGGTAGAAGACAGAAAGACCACCTACCTGCCTGCGGTGAGTGAGTGAAAGGCCCTCAGAGATAGCTTCATCGCGGGAGATTCCAATGATTCTGAAAGCTTTGGATTCAACAGCGTGAAGCCGAGCCAGGTGTGAGGCAGGAGCACCAGCCCATAGGGGAGAACAGTATTCCATTGAGCTGTGGATGAAAGCCTTGTATGTGGTGAGGAGCTCAGGTGTGCCTAGGAAGGACTTCGCACGACGGAGGATGCCCAGTCGGCGACTGGCTTTGGAGGCCAGCTTGGAAATGTGGTTTTCCCAAGAAAGATCATGGCAGATGGTGAGACCCAAAAGCTTGAGCGACAGAACTTCTTGGAATGGATTGTTGAGAAAGTAGATGGGAGGGTTGTCCAGTCGATCTTTTCGGAGAGACATAGTAAGAGTGTGAGATTTGTCAGGATTGAAAGACATGTTCCACATGTTTGACCAGTCTGTGATTTTGTCCAGGTCTTCAGAGAGTGAGGAGGTTGCAGACTGCCGATCTGAGGGAAGAGGAATGGGGCGGCAGAGAGTGGAGTCATCAGCAAAGAGATACAGAGGATTTTCCAGAGAGTCGGAGAGATCATTGATAAAGACCAGAAAAAGCACAGGGCCCAGCACACTGCCTTGGGGAACTCCAGCCTGAACGGGAAGGGGAGATGAGAGAAATCCATTCAGGGCCACACGTTGACTACGACCAGAGAGGAAGTCCGCAAGCCATGCATGGAGATTTCCATGGATACCATAGGAGGAGAGTTTGGTGAGCAGAGCTGGGTGCCAGACCGTATTGAAGGCACGTGATATGTCAAGGGAGACAGCTCTGATTTCCTGTTTGGCATTGAGGACCTCCATCCATTGTTGAGACAGCAGAAGCAGCATGTCCAGAGTAGAGTGACCTGGTCTGAAACCAAATTGATGATCAGAGATCAAGCCATTGGAGAAGAGGAAAGATTTCATATCCGAAGCAATGATGGATTCCATGACTTTGCTGATAATTGGGAGCAGGCTGATTGGTCTGTAGATGTAAGGATCTGTTTTTGCACCTTTTTTGTGTAAAGTGGTAATGTTTGCTGATTTCCAGGATGCTGGCAGATGACCTTGAGCAAAAGATAGGGTGAAAAGAACAGAGAGAGGGTGAGATAGAGTGGCAGAGCAGGATTTTAGGACCCGTGGGCTGATGCCATCTGGTCCAGTTGCAGAATCAGAGTCGAGGTTTGACAAAAACTCCTCCACCTTGTCAGGAGAGAAGGTCACAGAGTCCAGGAGCAGTTTGCTTCGACTGGGAAAGGTGGGAACAGAGAGAGATGGGTTTGGGACTAAGGATTTTGAGGCAAACACAGAGTTGAGGCATTCGGCTTTGTCACGTGCGATGTCAACTGTGTGGCCATTTGAGGTAAGGGAGGGGATGGAGGGGGAACAAACACCAGAAACGGATTTGACCAGACGCCACCAGGATTTGGAGGAAGGAGACAGGTTTGAGAGTTCATTCTTGAGTGAGGAGAGATAGTGCTTCCTGGCACTCCTGAGGGTAGACACACACTTGTTCCGAGCTTGGTGGAAGGAACTGAGATTTCCTTCAGTTGGATTAGCCTTCCAAGAGGCAAAGGCAAGTTGTTTCAGGGCAACTGCCTCACCACAAGATTCAGTGTACCATGGACGGGAGGAAGGGTAAGACAACTGAAGGCGAGATGGGATAAATCTATGCATGAGAGAGATCAGTTTGCTTTGGAAGAATTCCCAGGAAGAATTGATGTCAGAGGCAGTGGAGATGGGAGACCAATCCAGACGATTGATGGCTGCTTGAAGACCGTCCCAGTCGGCCTGAGTGAAATGCCAGACTCGTCGACGCTGAGGAGGCTCTCTGAGAATGGCCAGAAAGATGTCCACTTTGACAAGCACATGATCAGAAGAACCGATTGGAGCAGAAGAAGAGCAGCAGACATTAGCAGGGAAGTTAGTCATAACCAAGTCTAGAAGAGAAGATACTCCATTGGCTGAGATCCGGGTCGGGAAATTGACAGATTGTGTCAATCCCAGTGAGTCACAGAAGTCCTTTGCTGAGGTGCCATGACTGGTGAGAGAGGAACCCACACCCAACCAGGTGGCATGATGACAATTGAAGTCACCACATATGAGGAAGAGAGAGTTGGGATGAGTGGATAGAAGTTGGTCCATGTTGTCAGACAGTGAAATGTAGATGGAGTCATCACTGTTTGGGGGACGGTACAGAACACATATGAACAAAAGGTGGGTGCGGAGAGGAAGCCGTAGCCAGAGGTACTCCTGGGGGTGAGGAGGAGAGAGGGCAGTGCAAGGAGAGTGAGGAAGAGAGTTTTTGATAAAGATAGCCACCTCACCACCAGGCCGAGGCTCAGGTCTATCATACCGGAGGAGGGAGTAACCAGGAAGAGATATTAAGGAATCAGAGACATCTTGAAGGAGGAAAGTCTCTGTTAAGCAGATAAAGTCTGGATTGTCAGAAGCAACCTGTATGGAGAGATCAGTCAGGTTTGAGCGAAGGCCCCGGATGTTTGAGGTCCATACCGTTAATGAAGAGAGAGGGGGAGCATCGGGTACAGGACAGGGGAGGGGAGGAGTAGGGTAAGATGAAGGATGAGAGGGGGAGGTAGGGAGAGCAGTTGTTAGTGTGTCAGCGATTGCAGAAGAGTTCCAAGAAAGGGAAGGATGAGGAGGATGAAAGGTTTGAAGGTGAAGGGATGAGGCACAGTGAGGAGTTGTTTGAGGGGGGGCAGAGGAAAGAAGAAGGTTGGGGGGGGGGTGGAGGTATGAGATAGAAGGGAGACGAAGTGGGGAGGAGGCAGCTTTGAGGAGGGGAGAGGAGGGAGAATTGGAGAGGAATGGTATGGGGGGAGATTTGAATGGGAGGGGTAGGGGGGGAGTTTAAGAGTGGCGGGGCAAGGGGGGAGTTTAGGAGTGTAGGTGCAAGGGGAGGGATTTGGATGGGAGGGGCAAGAGGGGAGTTTAGAAAGTGGATGATTAATGAAAGACGAACATTGAAAACAAATTGGGTTTGTTGTGATTTTCAAGTTAGCAATCCGGTTCAGAATGATGGAGGAGGGATGGAATGAATGTGAATTTAGACCATGTAGTGAGGGAGACGTATAAGATATTGAATTTCTTTTTTTTGAGGTGGAATGAGTTGGAGAGGAAATTGAGAAAAGCCTTTTAAATAGGAAGAAAAACAGCGTGTTGTAAAATACCACTGAGTAAAACACTGAAGGGGAAAGGTTATACATATTTAAATAATATTTAAACAGAACCGTGAACAATCTTATGTGCACAAAAATACCAACGGGGGGAGAGCCGAGAGGGACCACCACGAGTCACGTGAAGGGCAAACGGTGGATGGCAAGGAGTTAATGGGGGCGGGGCGAACAGCACACCTGGACAGAAAATACAGGATGAGTCAACAGTACACGTGGAGAAAGGAAAATAAATGTTTTTGGTTTTTTTTTTTTTGTTTGGTTTTTGGGGGTGGGGGGGGGGGGGGAGGTGGGGATTTAGAACGTTAGACAGAGTATTATGTTCGGGGTAGAAGGGAAAAAAACTAAGAGCAAAGCAAAACACGATTAAGATAACAAACACCGACGGGGGTACAACTACAAGGCCGCACACGAGGAGCAGAACATGATTAAATAATTACAAGTTACAGGAAATTCAAACCAAAAGTAACTATAATCAAAACAATAACGCATGGACGATAAAATAACGAGTTGAAATTTGACAATCTATCTGGGGAAATGGGGGAGAAACACGTGGTCAAAGAACGAACGACCGAACGAATAAGAATGAATAAACGAATGAGAACAGAGAAGGAAATGTTTTTTTTTTTGATTTTTTTGAGTTGTGATTTACACAAGGAAGAGGGCTATGGGGTGAAAAGATTGGGAAAACAGAGAACGAAAGTTATTGGATCACAAAAACACGGACCGTTGAGAGAAAAACAAAGCCTCAAGGTTGTACAGTGTTCACTGTACAACTACAAGGCCTCAAAACACGACCCGAATTAACACGATTTTCAATACAGGTATGAAAGATTTGCACCGAAAATCTTCGTCGGGAGACAATATATACACCATAAAATAAATAGTTATAACGAAAATACAAATGGGAACAATTACTTAACTTCGATTTCGATGGATAGCATGGAGAGCTGAGAATAAACGAACCCTCGCCAGCAAGACCGGAAACGGAAGTGATATATATAGATATATATCACTGTGTAACACTGTGTTTTATATATAGAGATATATATACCAGTGGGGTCACCCGTGGGAATCCCACAGGTATGGACGTGTGTGACATTTGGACATCTTGATTTACATGCTGCACATTCAATTTTACAAAATGGTTAAAATGGTGTGATGAACACAATTTATTTATTTCAAATAATATGTGACCCCTCACTCCTCTCCACCCTCACGCCTCTCCAATGCCACTCCTCCTCACACTCCTCTCCAATGCCTCCTCACACTCCTCTCCAATGCCTCCTCACACTCCTCTCAAAATACCCCCTCGCACTCCTCTCAAAATACCTCCTCGCACCCCTCTCAAAATACCTCCTCGCACTCCTCTCCAATACCTCCTCGCACTCCTCTCCAATACCTCCTCGCACCCCTCTCCAATACCTCCTCGCACCCCTCTCCAATACCTCCTCGCACTCCTCTCCAATACCTCCTCGCACTCCTCTCCAATACCTCCTCGCACTCCTCTCCAATACCTCCTCGCACTCCTCTCCAATACCTCCTCACACTCCTCGCCAACCCCTCACACTCCTCGCCAACCCCTCACACTCCTCGCCAACCCCTCACACTCCTCGCCAACCCCTCACACTCCTCGCCAACCCCTCACACTCCTCGCCAACCCCTCACACTCCTCGCCAACCCCTCACACTCCTCGCCAACCCCTCACACTCCTCGCCAACCCCTCACACTCCTCGCCAACCCCTCACACTCCTCGCCAACCCCTCACACTCCTCGCCAACCCCTCACACTCCTCACCAACCCCTCACTCCTCGCCAACCCCTCACTCCTCGCCAACCCCTCACACTCCTCGCCAACCCCTCACACTCCTCGCCAACCCCTCACACTCCTCGCCAACCCCTCACACTCCTCGCCAACCCCTCACACTCCTCTCCAACCCCTCACACTCCTGTCCAACCCCTCACACTCCTCTCCAACCATTCACACTCCTCTCCAACCCCTCACACTCCTGTCCAACCCCTCACACTCCTGTCCAACCCCTCACACTCCTCCAACCCCTCACACTCCTCCAACCCCTCACACTCCTCTCCAACCCCTCCAATACCAATATAGATTGTTGCGGTTTTCAGAACCCTCCACTTTGTAAATAATAATCCATTGTAAATAATCCCCTGTAAATATCCCCATCTTCTAATGGTAAAAGATCGCACCCTAGATAGGCCAAAACAAGCACGTAGGACACCTTAGGACCTCTCCAGTTATGTCCTTAATATGTGTGTAGTTAAGGCTGTGTTCCCAATAGTTTGAATCTACGTTGCATTAATGAAATAAGAATAGGCCCCAAAGCTCCCTCACAATCAATGCGGCTGGTTTTCTAGCCCGTGAGACGCCATTGCACATGTGCTCATCTCGGAGAAGAAGGGGGAGGTGTCCTCAAAGCGCTGGGAATAAGGCGTGGCCCCGTCAACGCACCATCAAGCGGCGGAGCCGGTGAGCCCTCGCGACCAACCAGGGCCGAGGCGAGCTCACCGGTGGGTGTGTCCTAAAAGCACGCGGCATGATACGCGAGCGGCCCAATATAAGCACTCGCGTGGGACTACTTGGGGAGATGCGTGAACAAGAGATCCGAGAGAGCGTCAGATGCGTGCGAGATCCGAGAAGCGAGGAGTCCTTTGTTGTTGTTTCACGAACTTGTTGGAGGCGCGTGCCATAGAAGAAGGCTTGGAGAGGGTGCGTTTAGCACGGCCATCCATTTATTAAGTACGCTGAAGCATCCCAGTCCGTCTCCCCCCCCCCCCCTCCCCCCTCCCCGCTATATGTAAGGTCTGCTCGCGTCCAACGATACGCAGAGCTGCCTGCCGGGTTTTCGCCGCGGAGCCGGAGCGTGGTTCGGGGCCGGAGCCTGGACGGCATCCCATCACCCGAACTCTCGACCTGGACCCTTCTCTCCCTGCCATCACCAACCCCCGTGTAAGTGTGTTTGTTGTCCTGGGTTTGTAAGTAAGACTGTGTAGTTTAAGATTGCCCACTGTGTCCTTTTGCTCTTCTTCTTGTATATTCTATTCCTTTCGTTTCCTCTTCTTTAATTGTGTGTATAATAAATCATATTTGTTCTTCCTTTACCCTTTGGTTTCTTCTCCATCCGATCGCTTTCGTCTTTTCCCCATTGATATACGTGGCACGATTAGAACCGCTCAGAATCGGGTTAGTCCTTTTGCTAACGGCTCGAACCTCGGATTGCCCAAACCGCTCGGCAATTTCCATCTTGTCCGTGGTTCGAGCGGGAGTTATTCCCCTGCTTCGCGGAGTGATTGGCACGCAGGTATTTGGGACTTCCGTTGACCAATCACCCTGGCCAATCTCGACAGCAGAGGAGCATTATAACTTCCAGGACTGGGGGAACGGCCTGCTTAAAAGCCAAGGGGATTAACCCCCCCTTGGTAATGGGAGCGCCGACCCCGGATCCACAACAATTGGTAGTCAGGAGTTGGGATTTGGAACCTTGGACTAAATTTTTTAGACCAAATTTTGGACACCAATTTTACACATTGGCCGCAACAATTGGTGTCCAGGAGTGGGATTTGGGCCCGAGCCAATTTTTTTATATTGAAAAAATTTGGTCGAAAATTACGAGCGGCCAAAATTTTTATTAAACATCCCAAATTAAAATCGTGCCATGGATGATCAAGGCGGTCGGATGCCGGTGGGGGTAAAGGAGGGGGTAGAAGAGGGGTTTAGAGGCAACCCAGGACCCCAGGGAGGAATTGGGAGAGAGGGAAGAGGAGAGCAATGAGGATGCGGTAGAGGAGGTTGCAGGCGCACAAAATGGCGGCGCCTCGCACATGGCAACGAGGGCCGCGCCCGCTACACAAGTGGGAGGGATGAATATCCAGGACCTCATTGCGCAGCTGCAGGCAGCCGTGCAAATGGGGTTGGGAAACCAAATTGAGCAAATGGGACACCAAATTGGGGGATTGAGTAAGGAAATGGGGAAAATGAGGGCCAATAGTGAGGGAATGGAAAATAGAATGGGGGAGCAATTAGACAGCAAAATGGAGGGGCTCAAAGCCGAATTTGAGGGACTAGACAGTAAATTGGGAGAATTAGAAAACAAAGTAGGGGACCAATTGGAACACATCAATGGCCAAGCCCGGAAGGTAAATGAGGCGCTAGCGAGGGGGCAAGCCCGGTATGAGACGAGGGAAGTTGAGAGGGAGGTTAACCGCGGGGCAAGCGAGGAGGTCGCATCTGTACGCGATGAGGTGAAGCAGTGCGAGGATCGCATGGAGAAAGAGGTTGAGAAGAGCACAGCCACGTGGACGGGTATAGAAATTGCGACCTGGGGTATGGGGAAGCCGGCGACCGCTGAAGTAGAAAGGAAAATTTTATTAGCGCCAGCGGTCGTCGACAATAAAGAAAAATAATTAAAAATAGTGGAAATGGAAATTGGAGAGACGGCAGAGGTAGAGCAACAGCAGAAGGAAGAAACGGAATATGCACAAAGTCTAAGCTCACACCTTGATGCCGTACTTATTAACCCAAATGAAAGTTTGCAGGTGGTGGTGGAGTGAAGAAGAGGAAGCGCCCAGGGGAGCAGGAGTGTATATAACAGAAATGTATATGGTGCGAAAAGGTTTATCGGAAAAGTGTTTGGCGCAACAAGATTTTTCGCGCGCTTGGGATCGCGATGGCACCCGGGCGCTCGTAAAAGGTCCGTGGTGAGATGTATGAGTAAGAATGGCGCACGTGTGCGAATAGCGCCGGAGCGAGGGTGTGATACCGAGTGCGAGAGCGAACGCACGTCGGAGGGTATGTGTGATGAATGCGACACAGAGAGTGAGAGCGATACAGAGTGTGATAGTGGGAGTGAGTGTGTTACAGAGAGTGAGTTGGTTGTGGCGGGTGTGCGAGGAGGCACACCTGAGTTGGGGGTAGCGCGTGTGCGGGAGAGCACACCGGAGCGAGTGATTCGGTGTGCAAAAGAGTGCACACCCGTGGTGAGTGTTACGGAGTACGTAACGGAGGTGTGTGTGATGACTGAGTGTGCGGATGGAAGGTGTGCGCAAGAATGTGCGCGAGTGGAATGTATGAGTTGAATGAGAGGCGTTGGAGCGCCGTGATGTATGAGTGCAGAAAGGAACGAATGGTGTGAGCATGCGACGGAGGCATCGACGTTGACCGGGACAGCGTTTAGGCTGATGTATAGCCGACGCGAGCGCTCGGAGCATGATGCTCTTTGTGTGCTGCAGGGGCCGGCCGGGATCGTGGTCGCGTTGCTCCCGCCTGGAGCGCCGCGCACGATTCGGGCCGGGCTGCGCCCTGTATGGTCGGTGCCGCATCGTTCAGGCGAGCGGCGCGATTCCGGGGGAGAAGGGCCAGGTCGGACCTTCGCCCCCTGGCGGGGACGGTGTTCCGAGCAGGTGAGTTTGGGTCATCAGGCCGGAGACCGCAAGGGTCCGCGCCAGGATGGACCGTGGAATCTCGGTCCGAGCATGCCTCCTCCCCAGAATCGATGCTGGACGGACCCAACCTACAGTAGACTGACCATCGCATGCATTGCTCGGTTTTTTGAAACCGAGCTGTAAAAAGGCATTCCCGCACCGAGGCTCGTGGCATAGTGGACGATTAAGTGGTAGCAGTGATGATTGGCAAATGGTATATGGTGTAGAGGGATGGTAGATCTACCATCCCTCACATCGTATCACCCGGGCACATGAGCAGTAGTTTATGGGGGTTGGCGGTGAAAACCTAGCCAGGGAGGGCTTGGATAAATGTATAGGGATCTAGAAAAATGACCATCGGTAACTGTAGATTTAAGTAGCGACATGATACCTGTAGCGGGGACGCAGGTAGATTAGATGGTTGATAACGACGTGGGGTGTGCATAGTGTAAGGGAAGACGGGAAGCACCAAATTAGAGGGGAAACCAGGTAGATTAGATGATGCAGTGTGTTTGTAGTGAGAGTCATGACATGAGGAATTGGTATGAAAGTGCACGGTAGTGCTGGTGATGAAATGAGGAATTGCTCGAGAGAGATGTGTGTGTGTGTGTGTGTGTGTGTGTGTGTGTGTGTGTGTGTGTGTGTGTGTGTGTGTGTGTGTGTGTGTGTGTGTGTGTAGAGAGTGTATTGAGCAGAGTATTGTGGATGGGTGTGATTGTGCATTGGGTGAATGGCATTGTATTGAGGGAATGGTCCTGGAGGAAAGGAGGGTGCAAGTGCCACCAGGTGTGCAAGAGCCACCAGGTGTGCAAGAGCCACCAGGTGTGCAAGTGGAGCACAAGAGTGTGCAGGTGAGAATGGTTGTCTGGAATGAATGGTCTGGAGTAAATGGAGTATGGAATGGATGTTGTGGAGTGAGAGTGTGGAATATGTGGAGTGCATGGTGCGAAGGAGTGGATGGGGGAAAGATGGGCCCCCTTCACGGACACCCGGGGAGGGTAGTTTAAGAGTAGGTAGAGGGTATAGGTAAATTGTGGTGGATATTGGCATCTGTGGTGTGAAAGTAGCAGAGTACTGCTTTGATTGGTGCGTGGGCGAAATGGAATGGATGGGCGTGTGGCCTGTTAGCGAGTGTGGTTGAATGGGCACTCCGCCACTGTTAGTCTGTCAGCCAGGTGAGGCCGCAGGTAGGCTCTGGGAGCCAGTAGTGTTCAATGGGGCCCGAGGATCCAGGGGACGGACCCGGGTAGCCCGATGCCAGAGGGGGCATAGATGGGGAGAGAGCCAGAGGGCCTTCCCCAGGTAGATAGGCTAGGGTGAGGAGCAGGCAAGCTCGGGAGGAAACTGCAGTGGCGGAGGTGCGCAGGTAAGTCAGACCTGCTAGGGGAGCCACACGACCGAGCCCTGAAATTGTGCGAGGGCACAGAGGGTAGAATCGGGGGAGTGAGACCCCAAGTTGGTGAGCACCACAGATTGTCAGTGGGAATTAGTTTTTAGAACCACATAGTTTAATGATGGCCAATGGTTTTGCAGGGAAAGACCCCAGGTAGAGTAAAGTGTTAATGCCATTTAGAAGGTCGATAGGATTGGAAATCTCTTCGCTCCATCTGCATCCACTCACCAAGGTGATAGACTCCACACCATATTATTTTGCAAATGTTTGGATGTAAGATGCATCATGACATGGGGGTGACATTGTGCTTGTGATTCCATCTCTTCCTCCTTAGGGGGGAGTGATGGCGAATTTGGCTTTAGGGGAGATATGGGGAAGACAGGACATTAGCGACGGATTCGTAAATTTTGTAAATACGGGGTAAGGGCAAGGGTAGAGTAGGTGACAGGGGGGGTGACGTACGGTAGGGACGGGCTTTCTCGGCTTGCTCTCCTGCGCACCTCACCTTGCATTACCTTGTGATGATGTGTACCCTTGCGCCCTGCCCCCGCTGCTTTGCTTTGTCCTTCCTTCCCCACTCATGGCTTGTTTTCTTTTGGGGCCCGGGGGGAGTGCGCAGGTGGTCGCAGTTGTGTGCCGCACCTCCGCTGCCTGCACTGCCTGGACCGGTACACCACTTATGGACCACATTTCTGTGGCCGAGCACCACACATATGGACCCCACGTTTTGGGGCCTGGCACCTCTGCTGGGACCGGCCATTGCTGCCGGCATCTTGCTTGCGGACCACGGTAAAGGTGGCACCTATGCCAAGCAGGTGGACCACCCAAGTTGGCCACTGCTGGCCATAATTAAAAAAGTGGACGTGGTTTTGTGCCCTTTTAGTGACAAATAGGCAACAAGCAGGAAGAGTGAGAACATCATGGAGCATCGGCCCAGCAGAGAAGAGAAGAAGAAGACGTCGTCATTTATTTACCAACTGTGATGACTGTGCACTGGATGGTGCTTATTGATGTGTTTTGTTAATTGGTGCTTATGGTATGGTATATCGGTGCAGTGCAGTGCATGCCTTTCCTCTTTCAAAAGCTCTGCTTTTGTTTCCCAAAAGACAGGTCCTGGATTCGCGTTTGTAAATACCAAATAGTGTGCTTTGTAAATAATGCTCCCCCCCCCCCCGGCTAAATGTGTAGTTTCGAAATAATTCTGCAATGCGGTTAGTCTGTGGGAATGAATCTGTTAGGTAGGATGCAACGTAGCAGGCGGGACATACTTAATTGTTAAAAATGTCGCACTCAGGGTGAGGTTAAAAGTAGAGGGTTACCACAACTAAGTGTCACATTAAATTAAAGTTTTGTCGGCACGGGCCGTGCCTAGAGGAAAGAAGGGTGCAGTGTTGCAGTTTTTAGAACCCTCTACTTTGAAATAATAATCCATTGTAAATAATCCCCTGTAAATATCCCGAACTCTCGACCTGGACCCTTCTCTCCCTGCCATCACCAACCCCCGTGTAAGTGTGTTTGTTCTGTCCTGGGTTTGTAAGTAAGACTGTGTAGTTTAAGATTGCCCTGTGTCCTTTTGCTCTTCTTCTTGTATATTCTATTCCTTTCGTTTCCTCTTCTTTAATTGTGTGTATAATAAATAATATTTGTTCTTCCTTTACCCTTTGGTTTCTTCTCCATCCGATCGCTTTCATCTTTTCCCCATTGATATACGTGGCACGATTAGAACCGCTCAGAATCGGGTTAGTCCTTTTGCTAACGGCTCGAACCTCAGATTGCCCAAACCGCTTGGCAATTTCCATCTTGTCCGTGGTTCGAGCGGGAGTTATTTCCCTGCTTCGCGGAGGGATTGGCACGCAGGTATTTGTGACTTCCGTTGACCAATCACCCTGGCCAATCTCGACCGCGGAGGAGCGTTATAACTTCCAGGACTGGGGGAACGGCCAGCTTAAAAGACAAGGGGATAAACGCCCCCTTTGTAAGGGGAGCGCCGACCCCGGATCCGCAACAATATATATAATATATATATATATATATATATATATATATATATATATATATATATGAAGAGTTCAGGCGCAAAAACCGATAAACGCCATTTTTGATGAAACTGAACTATGTTTACCGAAGCATATGTTTCAATACCTCCGTTTCAGTAGGCAAATCATTTTCTCCCAAAACCCGATCGCGTCCACGTATTTTAAGATACAGCCCATGTCATTTTGATGGGTTTCACCTGGAATGCACAGCAGAAAATCTTGATTTTCTCATTTCAGCAAAAATGGATATATCTGTTTTTGCATCTGAACTCTTCATATATATATATATATATCTATATATATCTATATATATATATCTATATATATATCTATATATATATATATATATCTATATATATATATATATATATATATATATATATATATATATATATATATATATATGTATATATATATATATATATATATATATATATATATATATATATATATATATATATATATATATATATATATATATATATATATATATATATATATATATCTATCTATATATATATATATATATATATATATATATATATATATATATATATATATATATATATATATATATATATATATATATATATATATATATATATATATATACAGTGAAACCTTGACTTACGAGTGCACCAACTTACGAGTTTTCCGAGATACGAGCCGTCGCTCGGGCGGTTTATTGCTTTGAGATGCGAGCCGAGATCTGAGTTACGAGCTTACGCCACCGCCACCAAGTGGGTTCCGGTCACGTGGTTATCTTGCCGTGCAAGCATCTCTGCCGTATATCGCTGCTGTTTTGTTTTCGCATTTTGGTTATTTTGGAGCTGACGCCACCCGCCACCAGGTGGGTTCCGGTCACGTGGTTATCTTGCCGTGCAAGCATCTCTGCCGTATATCGCTGCTGTTTTGTTTTCGCATTTTGGTTATTTTGGAGCTGACGCCACCCGCCACCAGGTGGGTTCCGGTCACGTGGTTGTCTTGCCGTGCAAGCATTTCTGCCGTATATCGCTGCTGCTTTGTTTTCGCATGTTGGTTATTTTGGAGCTTACGCCACCCGCCACCAGGTGGGTTCCGGTCACGTGGTTATCTTGCCGTGCAAGCATTTCTGCCGTATATCGCTGCTGCTTTGTTTTCGCATGTTGGTTATTTTGGAGCTTACGCCACCCGCCACCAGGTGGGTTCCGGTCACGTGTTTATCTAGCCGTGCAAGCATCTCTGCCGTATATCGCTGCTGCTTTGTTTTCGCATGTTGGTTATTTTGGAGCTTACGCCACCCGCCACCAGGTGGGTTCCGGTCACGTGGTTATCTTGCCGTGCAAGCATCTCTGCCGTATATAGCTGCTGCTTTGTTTTCGCACTTTGGTTATTTTGGAAAATTTCTTCGTTTTAACCATGGGTCCTAAAGAAATTGAGTGCCAAGGGCAGTACTGAGAAGAAGAAGAGGATGATGTGCTTGGATATAAAACACGCAATCGTCGAAAAACATGAGCGAGGTGTGCGTGCTGTCGACTTGGCGAGGCAGTACGATCGTAGCAGTACGATCGAAACATTTTGAAAGGGAGGAAGAAACAAACCTCGTTGGACAGGTTTTTATTGAAACGCCCTGCAAGTGAAAGCGAGGAAAGTGTGGCGAAAAAGGCAAAAGTTATCTCCTCCACCTCCGCCAGCATCTTCGTCTGATCTTCAAGGTAAATACACTTAATAAAACCAGTTTATTTCTTTACATTGTGGCGGACACGGAAGCTCACTGGCGTGGTGACATCATTCCGCGCACCAAGTGGGCGGGGGCCACGCCGAGGGGTAGGCGTGGCCTCCGGATATACACCGGGCGCGCAGCCCGGAGCGCGCCAGTGTTACAGTGAGCTCTTGAATAAAGACTCTTACAAATTACCGCGTTGTCCGCTTCCTCCTTGTTTACAAGCAGCGCGCGTAACGCCGCTTATTACGTACAGTATATACGAGGTCGTGCTTGTTTATACATTATTTGTTATTTATAAAGTACATTTTTCTTATTTAAAAACACGTAACAAAAAAAATTGGTGTGGTTTTTTGGGGGCTGGAACGGATTAATAGCATTTCAATGCATTTTAATGGGGAAATTTAATTTGAGAAACGAGCAAATTGAGTTACGAGCTCGGTCACAGAACGAATTAAACTCGTAAGTCAAGGTTTCACTGTATATATATATATATATATATATATATATATATATATATATATATATATATATATATATATATATACATACATATACATACATATATAGATATATATATATATATATATATATATATATATATATATATATATATATATATATATATATATATACACATACATATACATACATATATAGATATATATATATATATATATATATATATATATATATATACATACATATACATACATATATATACATATATATATATATATATATATATATATATATATATATATATATATATATATATATATATACACAAAGAATTAAGTTAAGCACCCCTACACAACGAATTAAGGTAAGCACCCCCTAATATATATTCTTTGTGTATATGTATACATTGGCATATATTCTAAGGTATGTGAGATCAAATAATGATTGGTATGACATTAGCAATTATCCATTGATGAAATGCAGATACACAGGGTCTATGAGACGTAGGGTTGAGTCAGTGATCCGATCACGTGGGTCCTACACACGTTATTGACGCAAAGATCGCTAGAGGTCTTCTCAGAACAATGACTGTACGTTAGAAAACATAAACGTCATCCACACTGTCCGTGATGGACCTATAGCTCCATACTTAAATTGAGGTGCAAATATGCCTAAAATTCCCAAAAAATTTCACCTTAAATTATTCAGAATAAAATATTGAAAACGGCATGATTGTTATGTTTTTATGTGACCATAATATCACTTCTCCAGAAAATATAGCAATATCATGGGTATATTACACTGTTTTGACGACAACAAACTTGTAATGTGCGAGGTTGTAAAAAAACGGGGGGGGTGCTTAACTTAATTCTTTGTGTATATATATATATATATATATATATATATATATATATATATATATATATATATATATATATATATATACATACATATATATATACATATATACATATATATATACAGTCATCCCTCGCTATATCGCGGTTCACTTTTCGCGGCTTCGGTACATCGCGGGTTTTTCTCGCTAGTATATGTAAAATTATATCGCGGATTTTTCGCTATATCGCGGGATTTTGCGGTATAAATGTATTTTTATATACTATTATTTTAAATATTTTTGTGGTAAAATAAGCATTTTCTAGCCTAAAAAATTAAAAAACGTAAAAAAATAAGAAAAATACAGTAATTAAAACATATTACAAGAAATAAAATACTGTACATAGTGTACAGTAGAAGAGTAGACAAAGAGACAGAGTCGTGCGTATGGAAAACGCAGATGCGGCAGCTTCCACTTGCGCTAGTTACCCACGTAATGGGTAACTGTAATGCTCTTTCTGGCTGTGCAGTACATTCATCATCGTCATCACCTTCATCGTCATCAGTACTGCACAGCTAATTCATCATCATCTTCATCACGCAAGTTGTAGTATTGAAGAGCCGGGGCTCTTGCTTGATACGGACGAAATGACGGGCAAGACACAAACTCGTCCGAGAAGATATTTATTCTCAAAACCAACTCGGGAACACTGAAAAGTGAAAAGCCCATTTATCGGGCTGCATTATAAAGCACAACCAGAAACAGAAAGCCACGCCTCTCAAGCGTGGCGTGCTTCGGTGGTCACGTGATCAACAGGTGTAGCTGATTATACCTGCACGCACGCTTTGGCGGTCACGTGACCAGCCACTCTGGCGCCGGGGATCCCCGCCGGTGACGTCACCGGCTGGAGCAAGGAGATTCTAATGCTGGTCTTGCTTGGGGAACCCATGGGTCGCTACAGTATCTTCAATGGTGAGTACCCATTAGAATTTTATATGTTGTTAAAATTACGTATGTTTAAGAGTGTAAAAAGTGTTTAAGAGTATAGGAAGTGTTTATAAGAGTATGGGAAAGGTTAATAAGAGTGTGAGAAAGGTTAATAAGAATGTGGGAAAGGTTAATAAGAGTGTGGGGAGGGTCATAAAGCTTTAAAATATATATAAATAATAAAATAATAATATGGTCGCTACTTCGCGGATTTTCGTCTATCGCGGGGGGTTCTGGAACGTAACCCCCACGATAAACGAGGGATCACTGTGTATATATATATATATATATATATATATATATATATATATATATATGTATATATATGTATATATATATATATATAAACAGAAATTGGGTGCTAATTTTGACTCACCCTGTACTTTAGAAAATAATTTTTGGCCAAGTGTCAAACGGACTCAAATGCAATACCCTCTACCCTGGCAAGGGTAATAATAAAGCCATGTTTAAATGACGAGTACATCCGCTCGCTATGGGAGTGGCAGGAAGGGTCATTCCTCTTTGTGGTATATAGATTACAGACAATCTATGGTCTGGTCTCAAAAACATTGGGTGTGTGTTCATTTCCCAAGTTTCTTGTGGAGAGATCACCAAGTGGTTCAAGCAAAAACTCCATTCAAAACCGTTAAGGAACGGCTGGCTTGACAAGCACTAGCTAGCTGCTTGGTAAAGGAGCACAACCCGGGCTTCCTCCCTTTCAGTTTCGTGGTAAACAGCAGGAGCGAGTTTCAAAAGTTACCTCCGAAAAACGCCCGCCACGTTAGCGCCAGGAAGGGTCATGTTATTTCCCCAACATAACATGACCCTTGTGGGGTAGAGAGAGTACCACAGTCCTTCGCTCAGTTCTGCAAGTAAAACTTACCTCACGGATGTCGGGATTCCTCCAAATTTCTTAATTTAGTGTGTCAACAGCATTAGCGACTGTTTAAAAAGCTAATCAAACGTGTTTGTGGTTTATAATAATTTTTTACTTCCGGTGGAGGCCGGAGCTCCCACAAAAACGCCATGATAAGCTATTTATAAACGTTGACTGGACGTTTGCTCAAGGAGGAAAAACCTCTTAGGGAGGTGGGATATTATTGGTATTAATATTGTTTTGTCATAACATAAATTATGAAATTATGAAATTATGAAAGAAATTGCCCTGAATTACTTATGTCAATGTGATATTTCAGCATTTTCTTTTTCATAAATTTGCAAAACTTTCTAAAATCCTGTTTTCTCTTTGTCATTATGGGGTATTGAGTGTAGATTGATGAGGGAAAAAATGAATTTAAACGATTTCAGCATAAGGCTGAAACATAACAAAATGTGAAAAAAGTGAAGGGGTCTGAATACTTTTTGAATGCACTGTACCTGTATCAAGTTTGAATTAGATCGCTTCAGTCGTTCTAAAGTTATGGACCTATCGCAGACTTCAACCTGAACCTCTTGACGCCAAAATCAAATAAGTTCATCTTTGCATCATAATATGCACTTCCACCAACTACGGTCAGAATCACATCACTGGTTCACATGTTATCGCGTTAACAGATCTTTAGCTAACATCACCTCTGACCTTTGACTTTGTGACCCCAAAATCGAATCAGTTCATTTTTAACTCATTATACATACCTGCACCAAGTTTGACTAAGATCCCTTCAGCTCTTCTCAAGTTAACGCAGTAACGAAATCCTATCACGGACGGATCCACAGACGTACGTATGATCACACGGACGGAAGGACATCCGGACGGACAACCTGAAAACATGTCTCTGGCGACTTCGTCGGTGGAGGCATAAAAATTGTTTTGATTTTGTATACTGAATCGAGGCTCGTGAAAGAGCTAACATTTACTTCACAAACAAATCAACCAGACAAACAAAATATATAAAAAGCGGGAGCGGAAAACAAGATGGGGAGAGAAGGTGAAGCACACAAACACAACATTTGAGAGCAGGGAGATGTGTGGAAGGGAGAGGGCTTGGGGGGAGGAGGCATGGGAAGGGGGGGGGGGTGGAGGGAGAAGTATAAAACACAAGGACACCAATGACTTCCAGGACAGAAGTTGGTATTTCAAAAAAGTGGAATTGGGGTGAAATTAGCGGGGGTAGAAAAGATCAAGGTTTTGGATGGGGGAAGATAAGAGATGGTGGTGAACAGCTGTTTTAAAGACCTGGAGGGTGGAGTGGGATTGAAGAGAGTGAGGGAGTTTGTTCCAGAGGCGGGAGAAAAGAGGAATGAAGGAGTGAAGGTGAGCAGAGAGTCTTGATTTTGGCAGTTTGACCATAAGAGGGTTGCAGGCAGATCTTGTGCGACCTGTAGGAATATTTGCGGGACAGAGCCCAGAGAGAGCTGGGGGGGCAAGGCCAGAGAGGAGTCGGTAGAAGATGGAAAGACCACCAACCTGCCTGCGGTGAGTGAGTGAGAGGCCCTTGGAGTTAGCTTCATCGCGGGAGATTCCAATGATTCTGAATGCTTTGGTTTCAACAGCGTGAAGACGAGCTAGGTGTGAGGCAGGAGCACCAGCCCAGAGGGGAGAGCAGTATTCCATTGAGCTGCGGATGAAAGCCTTGTATGTGGTTAGGAGCTCAGGTGTGCCAAGGAAGGACTTCGCACGACGGAGGATGCCCAGTCGGCGACTGGCTTTGGAGGCCAGATTTGAAATGTGGTTTTCCCAGGAAAGATCATGGCAGATAGTGAGACCCAAAAGCTTGAGTGACAGAACTTCTTGGAGAGGATTATTCAGAAAGTGGATGGGAGGGTTGTCCAGTCGGTCTTTTCGGAGAGACATCGTAAGAGTGTGAGATTTGTCAGGATTGAAAGACATGTTCCACTTGTTTGCCCAGTCTGTGATTTTGTCCAGGTCTGCAGAGAGTGAGGAGGCAGCAGACTGCCGATCTGAGGGATGAAGAATGGAGCGACAGAGAGTAGAGTCATCAGCAAAGAGATACAGAGGATTTTCAAGAGAGTCAGAGAGATCATTGATGAAGACCAGAAAAAGGACAGGGCCTAGAACACTGCCTTGTGGAACTCCAGCCTGAACAGGAAGAGGAGGTGAGAGAAACCCATTCAGGGCCACACGTTGACTACGACTAGAGAGGAAGTCCGCCAGCCATGCGTGGAGATTTCCATGGATACCAAAAGAGGAGAGTTTGGTGAGCAGAGCGGGGTGCCAGACCGTATCGAAGGCACGTGATATGTCAAGGGAGACTGCTCTAATTTCCTGTTTGGCATTGAGGACCTCCATCCATTGTTGAGAAAGCAGAAGCAGCATGTCCAGAGTAGAGTGTCCAGGTCTGAAACCAAATTGATGATCAGAGATCAAGCCATTGGAGAAGAGGAAAGATTTCATATCTGAAGCAATGATGGATTCCATGACTTTGCTGATAATTGGGAGAAGGCTGATTGGTCTGTAGTTGCTGAGATCTGTTTTTGCACCTTGTTTGTGCAAAGCGGTGATGTTGGCAGATTTCCAAGCAGATGGAATATGACCTTGAGCAAAAGAGAGGGTGAAGAGAACAGAGAGAGGGAGTGAAAGAGCGGAAGAACAGGATTTTAGGACCGATGGGCTGATGCCGTCAGGTCCAGTTGCAGAATCCGAGTCGAGGGTTGACAGAAACTTTTCCACCTTGTCAGGAGGAAAGGACACAGAGTCCAGGAGCAGCTGGGTACGACTGGGTACGGTGGGTACAGAGAGGGATGGGTTTGGGACACAAGATTTAGAGGCAAACACAGAGTTGAGGCATTCAGCTTTTTCACGTGCGGAGTCAGCCGTGTGGCCATTTGAGGTGAGGGAGGGGATGGAGGGGGAACAAACACCAGAAACAGATTTGACCAGACGCCACCAGGATTTGGAAGAGGGAGACAGATAAGAGAGTTCGGTCCTGAGAACGGAGAGATATTGTTTCCTGGCTCTCCTGAGGGTGGACACACACTTGTTTCGGGCTTTGTGAAAGGAAATGAGATTTCCTTCCGTTGGATTTGCTTTCCAGGAGACGAAAGCAAGTTGTTTCTGGGCAATAGCCTCACCACAAGATTCCGTGTACCATGGACGGGAGGAAGGGTATGACAACAGAAGACGAGATGGGATAAATCTGTGCATGAGAGAGAGCAGTTTGCTTTGGAAGAATTCCCAGGAAGAATTTATGTCAGAGGCAGTAGAGATGGGAGACCAGTCCAGATGATTGATGGCTGCTTGAAGACCGTGCCAGTTGGCCTTAGTGAAATGCCAGACTCGTCGACGCTGAGGAGGCTCTCTGAGAATGGTCAGAGAGATGTCCACTTTAACAAGCACATGATCAGAAGAGCCGATTCGAGCAGAAGAAGAGCAGCAGACATTTTCAGGGAAGTTAGTCATAACCAAGTCCAGAAGAGAAGATGCTCCGTTGACTGAAATCTGGGTCGGGAAATTGACAGTTTGTGTCAGTCCCAGTGAGTCACAGAAGTCCTTTGCTGAAGAGCCATGGCTGGTGAGAGAGGTATCCACACCCAGCCAACTGGCATGGTGACAGTTGAAATCACCACATATGAGGAAGAGAGAGTTGGGATGGGTAGATAGAAGTTGGTCCATATTCTCAGACAGCGAGATGTAGATGGAGTCATCACTGTTTGGTGGACGGTACAACACACATATGAACAAAAGGTGGGAGCGAAGGGGAAGCCGTAGCCAAAGGTATTCCTGGGGGTGAGGTGGAGAGAGGGCAGTGCAGGGCGAGTGAGGAAGATAGTTTTTTATAAAGATAGCAACCCCACCTCCAGGACGAGGCTCAGGTCTATCATACCGGAGTAGGGAGTAACCTGGGAGAGATACCAAGGAATCAGAGACATCATGAAGGAGGAAAGTTTCTGTTAAGCAGATCACGTCTGGTTTGTCAGAAGCAACCTGTATGGAGAGATCAGACATGTTTGAGCGAAGGCCCCGGATGTTTGAGGTCCATACTGTTAAGGAAGAGGAAGGGGGAGCATCGGATACAGAACAGGGGGAGGGGGGGAGCGGTAGGGTAAGATGTGGAAGAGGAGGAAGAAGTAGGGAGAGCTGTTGAAGGTGTGTCAGAGATTACAGAATAGCTCGGAGAAAGGGAAGGATGGGGAAGACAAAAGGTTTGATGGTGATTGGGAGAGGCGCAGTGAGGTGTTATTTGACGAGGGGGAAGAGCGAGGCAGAAGGTTGAGGGAGATGAAGGCGAAAGTTGGAAGGGGGAAGAAGCGGGGAGGACGCTTTGAGGGGGAGGGGTGAGAGGGGAGTCTAGGAGGGGAGGAGCGAGGGAGAGTCTCGGAGGGGAGGGGTGTGGGGGGAGATTTGAAAGGAATGGGTGATTGGGAAGATTTGGAGGGGAGGGGCAAGGGGGAAGATTTGAAAGAGATGGGTGATGGGGATGGTTTGGAGGGGATGGGCAAGGGGGTAGATTTAGAGGGGAGGGGTGATGGGAAATGGGATTTTGGGGTGATGGGATTTTGAAAAATGTACGATTAATGGGAAACGAACATTTATTGCAAAATGAGTTTCTTGAGACATTCGAGTCAAAAATACGTTTGAGGACGCTGGAGGGAGGATGGAGTGCTGGAGAGTTTAGGGAATGAATGAAAGATGCACTATAAGAGATGGAATTTTTTTTTGGAATGAATGGATTTGGTGAGCAAGTCGAAAGCATCCTTTTATAGAAGAATAAGAAAAAGGTGTTATAGAAAATGACAGAATACAGGTCTTCAGGGTTCAGATGAGACATTTTTTTAACAACGTGATCACAAACAGCGTGGTCGAAGAATGAACGAACGAACAACTAAGAACGAATAAACGAATAAAAACGGAAGGAAATGTTTTTGGGTTTTTTTTTTTTTTTTTGAGATTTTAAAACAAGGAAGTATGGGATGAAAAGACCGTGAAAACAGAGACCGGAAAAAAATTTCAGCGTGATCGGAGAACCGCTGAGACAAAAACAAAGCCTAAAGCCAAGGTTGGACACAGTAGCCTAGTACTACACTTAGGCCTCAGAATACACGATACACGATGAGAAAGACCGACGATTCTGTACACAGGTACAAAAAACCAACGCCAAGAATACTATTAAAGACACCCCAATAGGTACATACAAGACCAGTTTCGACAAAAACACAATTGTGAAAAGTTACTTAACTTCGAAAGCGAGCGTGCATGGACAGCTTTGAAGAGACGAGACCTCCAATCTTGCGCATGCGCAGATCATTTACCTCGTTTTGATAATCGTCACACATTTCAGGAAAGCATCTGTGACTCAAACCGAGCAATTACTGGAAAAAGGTAATTGAATGTCTTGCTTACCACGACATGCCCCACATCGAACTCTGGAAGTACTCTATGTTCATCACTGGAAGTACGCTCATCATCTGCACCATGACTGAGAGAAGATCCTGGAAAGAAGAGGCAAAATGAACAAAAACCAGATATTGTGAGAGAAAAGAACAAGAATAATAATAATAATAAAAATGAACATATGTCACCCACAGGGTGAACCGTATCTTGCCAAAATGTGAAAATTCCGTTTTTTCGTCATGACGTCATCAAATGACGTCATAGCGTCAAACTGTTTACAGATCTGGGAAGCACTCATCAAGGGCATTCATATGAGGTATTACTCGATATGGTACCTACGATTTCAAAATTTGACCTTGGGGTCAATAATTTTCGACCTCCAGCGCTAACCATGAAGGTCAAGGCCGATCGCCACCAAAAACTAATCAGCTGAGCGCCGGACCATATACTAGATTCCCATGAAGTTTGGAGACGATCCGATCAAAGTTACTCAAAAAATTAGTGTTTCGTCGACCTCCATGATTGACCACAAAGTGACCTTGACCTTTGACCTTGACCTTCAAAATTTTGTGTGCTGAAGGGTATCTCTATAGGACTCTGATATGCGAAGTTACAGGAGTTTCCAATAATAACTGTGGTCTACAGAGTGATCTAAACGTGAAAAAAAAAAAGATTAACCACAAACAAAAAAACAAAAAAACAAAAAAACAAACAAACAAACATACAAGCTGACTAATACATCTTGCAAAAACTTCGTTTTGGCAAGATAATAATAATAATAAAACATCACCCACAGGGTGAACCGTATCTTGCCAGGCTTTCGTTGACCTCCATGATTGACCGCAAAGTGACCTTGACCTTTGACCTTGACCTTCATAATTTTGTGTGCTAAAGGGTATCTCTAAAAGACTCTGATATGCGAACTTACAAGAGTTTCCAAAGGGAACTGTGCTCTACAGAGTGACCTAAACAATGCGAACTAAAGCAATACAATATACATGAAAAGTGCAGTTTTTTCGTCATAACGCCGTCAAATGACGTCACATTGTCAAACTAGTTATATGTTTGGAAAGCACTCAACAAGGGCTTCAATTTGAGGTACTACTCGATATGGTAACTGAAACTTGAAAATTTTACCTTTTGGTCAAAATTGAATGACCTTCAAAATGACCTTGAAGGTCAAGGCCGATCGACACCAAAAACTAATCAACTGAGCGCCATACCACACCCTATATACTCACCAAGTTTGGAGATCATAAGATCAAAGTTACTCAAAAAATAAGGGTTTCGTAATTTGACCTTGGGGTCAATAATTTTCGACCTCCAGCGCTAACCATGAAGGTCAAGGCTGATCGCCACCAAAAACTAATCAGCTGAGCGCCGGACCATATACTAGATTCCCATGAAGTTTGGAGACGATCCGATCAAAGTTACTCAAAAAATAAGGGTTTTGTCGACCTCCATGATTGACCACAAAGTGACCTTGACCTTTGACCTTGACCTTCAAAATTTTGTGTGCTGAAGGGTATCTCTATAGGACTCTGATATGCGAAGCTACAGGAGTTTCCAATAATAACTGTGGTCTACAGAGTGATCTAAACGTGAAAAAAAATGAAATTGAATGACCTTCAAAATGACCTTGAAGGTCAAGGCCGATCGACACCAAAAACTAATCAACTGAGCGCCATACCACACCCTATATACCCACCAAGTTTGGAGATCATAAGATCAAAGTTACTCAAAAAATAAGGGTTTCGTAATTTGACCTTGGGGTCAATAATTTTCGACCTCCAGCGCTAACCATGAAGGTCAAGGCCGATCGCCACCAAAAACTAATCAGCTGAGCGCCGGACCATATACTAGATTCCCATGAAGTTTGGAGACGATCCGATTAAAGTTACTCAAAAAATAAGGGTTTCGTTGACCTCCATGATTGACCGCAAAGTGACCTTGACCTTTGACCTTGACCTTCAAAATTTTGTGTGCTGAAGGGTATCTCTATAGGACTCTGATATGCGAAGTTACAGGAGTTTCCAATAATAACTGTGGTCTACAGAGTGATCTAAACGTGAAAAAAAATGATTAACCACAAACAAAAAAACAAAAAAACAAAAAAACAAACAAACAAACATACAAGCTGACTAACACATCTTGCAAAAACTTCGTTTTGGCAAGATAACAAACAAACATACAAGCTGACTGATACATCTTGCAAAAACTTCGTTTTGGCAAGATAACAAACAAACAAATGAACATATGTCACCCACAGGGTGAACCGTATCTTGCCATTTGACCTTGACCTTAATAATTTCGTATGGTGAATAGTATGTCTTCATGACCAACGCACATGAAATATTGAAAGATTTTGATGAGAACTGAGGAAATAATTTTTTCATGAAAATTCAGTTTTTTCGTCATGACGTCATCAAATGACGTCATAGCGTCAAACTGTTTACAGATCTGGGAAGCACTCATCAAGGGCATTCATATGAGGTATTACTCGATATGGTACCTACGATTTCAAAATTTGACCTTGGGGTCAATAATTTTCGACCTCCAGCGCTAACCATGAAGGTCAAGGCCGATCGCCACCAAAAACTAATCAGCTGAGCGCCGGACCATATACTAGATTCCCATGAAGTTTGGAGACGATCCGATCAAAGCTACTCAAAAAATTAGTGTTTCGTCGACCTCCATGATTGGCCGCAAAGTGACCTTGACCTTTGACCTTGACCTTCATAATTTTGTGTGCTAAAGGGTATCTCTAAAAGACTCTGATATGCGAACTTACAAGAGTTTCCAAAGGGAACTGTGCTCTACAGAGTGACCTAAACAATGCGAACTAAAGCAATACAATATACATGAAAAGTGCAGTTTTTTCGTCATAACGCCGTCAAATGACGTCACATTGTCAAACTAGTTATATGTTTGGAAAGCACTCAACAAGGGCTTCAATTTGAGGTACTACTCGATATGGTAACTGAAACTTGAAAATTTTACCTTTTGGTCAAAATTGAATGACCTTCAAAATGACCTTGAAGGTCAAGGCCGATCGACACCAAAAACTAATCAACTGAGCGCCATACCACACCCTATATACCCACCAAGTTTGGAGATCATAAGATCAAAGTTACTCAAAAAATAAGGGTTTCGTAATTTGACCTTGGGGTCAATAATTTTCGACCTCCAGCGCTAACCATGAAGGTCAAGGCCGATCGCCACCAAAAACTAATCAGCTGAGCGCCGGACCATATACTAGATTCTCATGAAGTTTGGAGACGATCCGATCAAAGTTACTCAAAAAATAAGGGTTTCGTTGACCTCCATGATTGACCGCAAAGTGACCTTGACCTTTGACCTTGACCTTCAAAATTTTGTGTGCTGAAGGGTATCTCTATAGGACTCTGATATGCGAAGTTACAGGAGTTTCCAATAATAACTGTGGTCTACAGAGTGATCTAAACGTGAAAAATTTTACCTTTTGGTCAAAATTGAATGACCTTCAAAATAACCTTGAAGGTCAAGGCCGATCGACAACAAAAACTAATCAACTGAGCGCCATACCACACCCTATATACCCACCAAGTTTGGAGATCATAAGATCAAAGTTACTCAAAAAATAAGGGTTTCGTAATTTGACCTTGGGGTCAATAATATTCGACCTCCAGCGCTAACCATGAAGGTCAAGGCCGATCGCCACCAAAAACTAATCAGCTGAGCGCCGGACCATATACTAGATTCCCATGAAGTTTGGAGACGATCCGATCAAAGTTACTCAAAAAATAAGGGTTTCGTTGACCTCCATGATTGACCGCAAAGAGACATTGACCTTTGACCTTGACCTTCAAAATTTTGTGTGCTGAAGGGTATCTCTATAGGACTCTGATATGCGAAGTTACAGGAGTTTCCAATAATAACTGTGGTCTACAGTGATCTAAACGTGAAAAAAAAATGATTAACCACAAACAAAAAAACAAAAAAACAAAAAAACAAACAAACAAACATACAAGCTGACTGATACATCTTGCAAAAACTTCGTTTTGGCAAGATAAAAAACAAACATACAAGCTGACTAATACATCTTGCAAAAACTTCGTTTTGGCAAGATAAAAAACAAAAAAATGAACATATGTCACCCACAGGGTGAACCGTATCTTGCCATTTGACCTTGACCTTAATAATTTCGTATGGTGAATAGTATGTCTTCATGACCAACGCACATGAAATATTGAAAGATTTTGATGAGAACTGAGGAAATAATTTTTTCATGAAAATTCAGTTTTTTCGTCATGACGTCATCAAATGACGTCATAGCGTCAAACTGTTTACAGATCTGGGAAGCACTCATCAAGGGCATTCATATGAGGTATTACTCGATATGGTACCTACGATTTCAAAATTTGACCTTGGGGTCAATAATTTTCGACCTCCAGCGCTAACCATGAAGGTCAAGGCCGATCGCCACCAAAAACTAATCAGCTGAGCGCCGGACCATATACTAGATTCCCATGAAGTTTGGAGACGATCCGATCAAAGTTACTCAAGAAATAAGGGTTTCGTTCACCTCCATGATTGACCGCAAAGTGACCTTGACCTTTGACCTTGACCTTCAAAATTTTGTGTGCTGAAGGGTATCTCTATAGGACTCTGATATGCGAAGTTACAGGAGTTTCCAATAATAACTGTGGTCTACAGAGTGATCTAAACGAGAAAAAAAAATGATTAACCACAAACAAAAAAACAAACATACAAGCTGACTGATACATCTTGCAAAAACTTCGTTTTGGCAAGATAACAAACAAACAAATAAACATATGTCACCCACAGGGTGAACCGTATCTTGCCAAAATGTGAAAATTCCGTTTTTTCGTCATGACGTCATCAAATGACGTCATAGCGTCAAACTGTTTACAGATCTGGGAAGCACTCATCAAGGGCATTCATATGAGGTATTACTCGATATGGTACCTACGATTTCAAAATTTGACCTTGGGGTCAATAATTTTCGACCTCCAGCGCTAACCATGAAGGTCAAGGCCGATCGCCACCAAAAACTAATCAGCTGAGCGCCGGACCATATACTAGATTCCCATGAAGTTTGGAGACGATCCGATCAAAGTTACTCAAAAAATAAGGGTTTCGTTGACCTCCATGATTGACCGCAAAGTGACCTTGACCTTTGACCTTGACCTTCAAAATTTTGTGTGCTGAAGGGTATCTCTATAGGACTCTGATATGCGAAGTTACAGGAGTTTCCAATAATAACTGTGGTCTACAGAGTGATCTAAACGTGAAAAAAAAATGATTAACCACAAACAAAAAAACAAACAAAAAAACAAACAAATAAAAACATATGTCACCCACAGGGTGAACCGTATCTTGCCAAAATGTGAACATGAGTGACTTGCTTCAGGTCACACTGAGGTGAACAGAACTGCTATCCACTAGAAGCGACTCTTTGAGGAATGTCTGCCCACGAGATATTGAAAGATTTTGATGAGAACTGAGGAAATAATTGTTTCATGAAAATTCCGTTTTTTCGTCATGACGTCATCAAATGACCTCATAGCGTCAAACTGTTTACAGATCTGGGAAGCACTCATCAAGGGCATTCATATGAGGTATTACTCGATATGGTACCTACGATTTCAACATTTGACCTTGGGGTCAATAATTTTCGACCTCCAGCGCTAACCATGAAGGTCAAGGCCGATCGCCACCAAAAACTAAGCAGCTGAGCGCCGGACCATATACTAGATTCCCATGAAGTTTGGAAACGATCCGATCAAAGTTACTCAAAAAATAAGGGTTTCAACATTTGACCTTGGGGTCAATAATTTTCGACCTCCAGCGCTAACCATGAAGGTCAAGGCCGATCGCCACCAAAAACTAATCAGCTGAGCGCCGGACCATATACTAGATTCCCATGAAGTTTGGAGACGATCCGATCAAAGTTACTCAAAAAATAAGGGTTTCAACATTTGACCTTGGGGTCAATAATTTTCGACCTCCAGCGCTAACCATGAAGGTCAAGGCCGATCGCCACCAAAAACTAATCAGCTGAGCGCCGGACCATATACTAGATTCCCATGAAGTTTGGAGACGATCCGATCAAAGTTACTCAAAAAATAAGGGTTTCGTCGACCTCCATGATTGACCACAAAGTGACCTTGACCTTTGACCTTGACCTTCAAAATTTTGTGTGCTGAAGGGTATCTCTATAGGACTCTGATATGCGAAGTTACAGGAGTTTCCAATAATAACTGTGGTCTACAGAGTGATCTAAACGTGGAAAAAAAATGATTAACCACAAACAAAAAAACAAAAAAACAAAAAAACAAAAAAATGAACATATGTCACCCACAGGGTGAACCATATCTTGCCATTTGACCTTGACCTTAATAATTTCGTATGGTGAATAGTATGTCTTCATGACCAACGCACATGAAATATTGAAAGATTTTGATGAGAACTGAGGAAATAATTTTTTCATGAAAATTCCGTTTTTTCGTCATGACGTCATCGAATGACGTCATAGCGTCAAACTGTTTACAGATCTGGGAAGCACTCATCAAGGGCATTCATATGAGGTATTACTCGATATGGTACCTACGATTTCAAAATTTGACCTTGGGGTCAATAATTTTCGACCTCCAGCGCTAACCATGAAGGTCAAGGCCGATCGCCACCAAAAACTAATCAGCTGAGCGCCGGACGATATACTAGATTCCCATGAAGTTTGGAGACGATCCGATCAAAGTTACTCAAAAAATTAGTGTTTCGTCGACCTCCATGATTGGCCGCAAAGTGACCTTGACCTTTGACCTTGACCTTCATAATTTTGTGTGCTAAAGGGTATCTCTAAAAGACTCTGATATGCGAACTTACAAGAGTTTCCAAAGGGAACTGTGCTCTACAGAGTGACCTAAACAATGCGAACTAAAGCAATACAATATACATGAAAAGTGCAGTTTTTTCGTCATAACGCCGTCAAATGACGTCACATTGTCAAACTAGTTATATGTTTGGAAAGCACTCAACAAGGGCTTCAATTTGAGGTACTACTCGATATGGTAACTGAAACTTGAAAATTTTACCTTTTGGTCAAAATTGAATGACCTTCAAAATGACCTTGAAGGTCAAGGCCGATCGACACCAAAAACTAATCAACTGAGCGCCATACCACACCCTATATACCCACCAAGCTTGGAGATCATAAGATCAAAGTTACTCAAAAAATAAGGGTTTCGTAATTTGACCTTGGGGTCAATAATTTTCGACCTCCAGCGCTAACCATGAAGGTCAAGGCCGATCGCCACCAAAAACTAATCAGCTGAGCGCCGGACCATATACTAGATTCCCATGAAGTTTGGAGACGATCCGATCAAAGTTACTCAAAAAATTAGTGTTTCGTCGACCTCCATGATTGGCAGCAAAGTGACCTTGACCTTTGACCTTGACCTTCAAAATTTTGTGTGCTGAAGGGTATCTCTATAGGACTCTGATATGCGAAGTTACAGGAGTTTCCAATAATAACTGTGGTCTACAGAGTGATCTAAACGTGAAAAAAAAAAGATTAACCACAAACAAAAAAACAAAAAAACAAAAAAAAAACATATGTCACCCACAGGGTGAACCGTATCTTGCCATTTGACCTTGACCTTAATAATTTCGTATGGTGAATAGTATGTCTTCATGACCAACGCACATGAAATATTGAAAGATTTTGATGAGAACTGAGGAAATAATTTTTTCATGAAAATTCCGTTTTTTCGTCATGACGTCATCGAATGACGTCATAGCGTCAAACTGTTTACAGATCTGGGAAGCACTCATCAAGGGCATTCATATGAGGTATTACTCGATATGGTACCTACGATTTCAAAATTTGACCTTGGGGTCAATAATTTTCGACCTCCAGCGCTAACCATGAAGGTCAAGGCCGATCGCCACCAAAAACTAATCAGCTGAGCGCCGGACCATATACTAGATTCCCATGAAGTTTGGAGACGATCCGATCAAAGTTACTCAAAAAATTAGTGTTTCGTCGACCTCCATGATTGGCCGCAAAGTGACCTTGACCTTTGACCTTGACCTTCATAATTTTGTGTGCTAAAGGGTATCTCTAAAAGACTCTGATATGCGAACTTACAAGAGTTTCCAAAGGGAACTGTGCTCTACAGAGTGACCTAAACAATGCGAACTAAAGCAATACAATATACATGAAAAGTGCAGTTTTTTCGTCATAACGCCGTCAAATGACGTCACATTGTCAAACTAGTTATATGTTTGGAAAGCACTCAACAAGGGCTTCAATTTGAGGTACTACTCGATATGGTAACTGAAACTTGAAAATTTTACCTTTTGGTCAAAATTGAATGACCTTCAAAATGACCTTGAAGGTCAAGGCCGATCGACACCAAAAACTAATCAACTGAGCGCCATACCACACCCTATATACCCACCAAGTTTGGAGATCATAAGATCAAAGTTACTCAAAAAATAAGGGTTTCGTAATTTGACCTTGGGGTCAATAATTTTCGACCTCCAGCGCTAACCATGAAGGTCAAGGCCGATCGCCACCAAAAACTAATCAGCTGAGCGCCGGACCATATACTAGATTCTCATGAAGTTTGGAGACGATCCGATCAAAGTTACTCAAAAAATAAGGGTTTCGTTGACCTCCATGATTGACCGCAAAGTGACCTTGACCTTTGACCTTGACCTTCAAAATTTTGTGTGCTGAAGGGTATCTCTATAGGACTCTGATATGCGAAGTTACAGGAGTTTCCAATAATAACTGTGGTCTACAGAGTGATCTAAACGTGAAAAAAAAATGATTAACCACAAACAAAAAAACAAAAAAACAAAAAAAAAACATATGTCACCCACAGGGTGAACCGTATCTTGCCATTTGACCTTGACCTTAATAATTTCGTATGGTGAATAGTATGTCTTCATGACCAACGCACATGAAATATTGAAAGATTTTGATGAGAACTGAGGAAATAATTTTTTCATGAAAATTCCGTTTTTTCGTCATGACATCATCAAATGACGTCATAGCGTCAAACTGTTTACAGATCTGGGAAGCACTCATCAAGGGCATTCATATGAGGTATTACTCGATATGGTATCTACGATTTCAAAATTTGACCTTGGGGTCAATAATTTTCGACCTCCAGCGCTAACCATGAAGGTCAAGGCCGATCGCCACCAAAAAATAATCAGCTGAGCGCCGGACCATATACTAGATTCCCATGAAGTTTGGAGACGATCCGATCAAAGTTACTCAAAAAATAAGGATTTCAACATTTGACCTTGGGGTCAATAATTTTCGACCTCCAGCGCTAACCATGAAGGTCAAGGCCGATCGCCACCAAAAACTAATCAGCTGAGCGCCGGACCATATACTAGATTCCCATGAAGTTTGGAGACGATCCGATCAAAGTTACTCAAAAAATAAGGGTTTCGTCGACCTCCATGATTGACCACAAAGTGACCTTGACCTTTGACCTTGACCTTCAAAATTTTCTGTGCTGAAGGGTATCTCTATAGGACTCTGATATGCGAAGTTACATGCGAAGATATGCGAAGATATGGTACCTACGATTTCAACATTTGACCTTGGGGTCAATAATTTTCGACCTCCAGCGCTAACCATGAAGGTCAAGGTCGATCGCCACCAAAAACTAATCAGCTGAGCGCCGGACCATATACTAGATTCCCATGAAGTTTGGAGACGATCCGATCAAAGTTACTCAAAAAATAAGGGTTTCAACATTTGACCTTGGGGTCAATAATTTTCGACCTCCAGCGCTAACCATGAAGGTCAAGGCCGATCGCCACCAAAAACTAATCAGCTGAGCGCCGGACCATATACTAGATTCCCATGAAGTTTGGAGACTATCCGATCAAAGTTACTCAAAAAATAAGGGTTTCGTCGACCTCCATGATTGACCACAAAGTGACCTTGACCTTTGACCTTGACCTTCAAAATTTTGTGTGCTGAAGGGTATCTCTATAGGACTCTGATATGCGAAGTTACAGGAGTTTCCAATAATAACTGTGGTCTACAGAGTGATCTAAACGTGAAAAAAAATGATTAACCACAAACAAAAAAACAAAAAAACAAACAAATAAACCTATGTCACCCACAGGGTGAACCGTATCTTGCCAAAATGTGAACATGAGTGACTTGCTTCAGGTCACACTGAGGTGAACAGAACTGCTATCCACTAGAAGCGACTCTTTGAGGAATGTCTGCCCACGAGATATTGAAAGATTTTGATGAGAACTGAGGAAATAATTTTTTCATGAAAATTCCGTTTTTTCGTCATGACGTCATCAAATGACGTCATAGCGTCAAACTGTTTACAGATCTGGGAAGCACTCATCAAGGGCATTCATATGAGGTATTACTCGATATGGTACCTACGATTTCAAAATTTGACCTTGGGGTCAATAATTTTCGACCTCCAGCGCTAACCATGAAGGTCAAGGCCGATCGCCACCAAAAACTAATCAGCTGAGCGCCGGACCATATACTAGATTCCCATGAAGTTTGGAGACGATCCGATCAAAGTTACTCAAAAAATAACGATTTCAACATTTGACCTTGGGGTCAATAATTTTCGACCTCCAGCGCTAACCATGAAGGTCAAGGCCGATCGCCACCAAAAACTAATCAGCTGAGCGCCGGACCATATACTAGATTCCCATGAAGTTTGGAGACGATCCGATCAAAGTTACTCAAAAAATAAGGGTTTCGTCGACCTCCATGATTGACCACAAAGTGACCTTGACCTTTGACCTTGACCTTCAAAATTTTGTGTGCTGAAGGGTATCTCTATAGGAATCTGATATGCGAAGTTACAGGAGTTTCCAATAATAACTGTGGTCTACAGAGTGATCTGAAGGTCAAGGTCAAAGGTCAAGGTCGACCTCCAGCGCTAACCATGAAGGTCAAGGCCGATCGCCACAAAAAACTAATCAGCTGAGCGCCGGACCATATACTAGATTCCCATGAAGTTTGGAGACGATCCGATCAAAGTTACTCAAAAAATAACGATTTCAACATTTGACCTTGGGGTCAATAATTTTCGACCTCCAGCGCTAATCATGAAGGTCAAGGCCGATCGCCACCAAAAACTAATCAGCTGAGCGCCGGACCATATACTAGATTCCCATGAAGTTTGGAGACGATCCGATCAAAGTTACTCAAAAAATAAGGGTTTCGTCGACCTCCATGATTGACCACAAAGTGACCTTGACCTTTGACCTTGACCTTCAAAATTTTGTGTGCTGAAGGGTATCTCTATAGGACTCTGATATGCGAAGTTACAGGAGTTTCCAATAATAACTGTGGTCTACAGAGTGATCTAAACGTGGAAAAAAAATGATTAACCACAAACAAAAAAACAAAAAAAAAAACAAACAAAAAAACAAACATACAAGCTGACTAATACATCTTGCAAAAACTTCGTTTTGGCAAGATAATAAACATATGTCACCCACAGGGTGAACCGTATCTTGCCAAGTGACCTTGACCTTTGACCTTGACCTTCATAATTTTGTGTGCTAAAGGGTATCTCTAAAAGACTCTGATATGCGAACTTACAAGAGTTTCCAAAGGGAACTGTGCTCTACAGAGTGACCTAAACAATGCGAACTAAAGCAATACAATATACATGAAAAGTGCAGTTTTTTCGTCATAACGCCGTCAAATGACGTCACATTGTCAAACTAGTTATATGTTTGGAAAGCACTCAACAAGGGCTTCAATTTGAGGTACTACTCGATATGGTAACTGAAACTTGAAAATTTTGCCTTTTGGTCAAAATTGAATGACCTTCAAAATGACCTTGAAGGTCACGGCCGATCGACACCAAAAACTAATCAGCTGAGCGCCGGACCATATACTAGATTCCCATGAAGTTTGGAGACGATCCGATCAAAGTTACTCAAAAAATAAGGGTTTCGTCGACCTCCATGATTGACCACAAAGTGACCTTGACCTTTGACCTTGACCTTCAAAATTTTGTGTGCTGAAGGGTATCTCTATAGGACTCTGATATGCGAAGTTACATGCGAAGATATGCGAAGATATGGTACCTACGATTTCAACATTTGACCTTGGGGTCAATAATTTTCGACCTCCAGCGCTAACCATGAAGGTCAAGGCCGATCGCCACCAAAAACTAATCAGCTGAGCGCCGGACCATATACTAGATTCCCATGAAGTTTGGAGACGATCCGATCAAAGTTACTCAAAAAATAAGGGTTTCAACATTTGACCTTGGGGTCAATAATTTGACCTCCAGCGCTAACCATGAAGGTCAAGGCCGATCGCCACCAAAAACTAATCAGCTGAGCGCCGGACCATATACTAGATTCCCATGAAGTTTGGAGACGATCCGATCAAAGTTACTCAAAAAATAAGGGTTTCGTCGACCTCCATGATTGACCACAAAGTGACCTTGACCTTTGACCTTGACCTTCAAAATTTTGTGTGCTGAAGGGTATCTCTAATAGGACTCTGATATGCGAAGTTACAGGAGTTTCCAATAATAACTGTGGTCTACAGAGTGATCTAAACGTGAAAAAAAATGATTAACCACAAACAAAAAAACAAAAAAACAAACAAATAAACATATGTCACCCACAGGGTGAACCGTATCTTGCCAAGTGACCTTGACCTTTGACCTTGACCTTCATAATTTTGTGTGCTAAAGGGTATCTCTAAAAGACTCTGATATGCGAACTTACAAGAGTTTCCAAAGGGAACTGTGCTCTACAGAGTGACCTAAACAATGCGAACTAAAGCAATACAATATACATGAAAAGTGCAGTTTTTTCGTCATAACGCCGTCAAATGACGTCACATTGTCAAACTAGTTATATGTTTGGAAAGCACTCAACAAGGGCTTCAATTTGAGGTACTACTCGATATGGTAACTGAAACTTGAAAATTTTGCCTTTTGGTCAAAATTGAATGACCTTCAAAATGACCTTGAAGGTCACGGCCGATCGACACCAAAAACTAATCAGCTGAGCGCCGGACCATATACTAGATTCCCATGAAGTTTGGAGACGATCCGATCAAAGTTACTCAAAAAATAAGGGTTTCGTCGACCTCCATGATTGACCACAAAGTGACCTTGACCTTTGACCTTGACCTTCAAAATTTTGTGTGCTGAAGGGTATCTCTATAGGACTCTGATATGCGAAGTTACATGCGAAGATATGCGAAGATATGGTACCTACGATTTCAACATTTGACCTTGGGGTCAATAATTTTCGACCTCCAGCGCTAACCATGAAGGTCAAGGCCGATCGCCACCAAAAACTAATCAGCTGAGCGCCGGACCATATACTAGATTCCCATGAAGTTTGGAGACGATCCGATCAAAGTTACTCAAAAAATAAGGGTTTCAACATTTGACCTTGGGGTCAATAATTTGACCTCCAGCGCTAACCATGAAGGTCAAGGCCGATCGCCACCAAAAACTAATCAGCTGAGCGCCGGACCATATACTAGATTCCCATGAAGTTTGGAGACGATCCGATCAAAGTTACTCAAAAAATAAGGGTTTCGTCGACCTCCATGATTGACCACAAAGTGACCTTGACCTTTGACCTTGACCTTCAAAATTTTGTGTGCTGAAGGGTATCTCTATAGGACTCTGATATGCGAAGTTACAGGAGTTTCCAATAATAACTGTGGTCTACAGAGTGATCTAAACGTGAAAAAAAATGATTAACCACAAACAAAAAAACAAAAAAACAAACAAATAAACATATGTCACCCACAGGGTGAACCGTATCTTGCCAAGTGACCTTGACCTTTGACCTTGACCTTCATAATTTTGTGTGCTAAAGGGTATCTCTAAAAGACTCTGATATGCGAACTTACAAGAGTTTCCAAAGGGAACTGTGCTCTACAGAGTGACCTAAACAATGCGAACTAAAGCAATACAATATACATGAAAAGTGCAGTTTTTTCGTCATAACGCCGTCAAATGACGTCACATTGTCAAACTAGTTATATGTTTGGAAAGCACTCAACAAGGGCTTCAATTTGAGGTACTACTCGATATGGTAACTGAAACTTGAAAATTTTACCTTTTGGTCAAAATTGAATGACCTTCAAAATGACCTTGAAGGTCACGGCCGATCGACACCAAAAACTAATCAGCTGAGCGCCATACCACACCCTATATACCCACCAAGTTTGGAGATCATAAGATCAAAGTTACTCAAAAAATAAGGGTTTCGTTGACCTCCATGATTGACCGCAAAGTGACCTTGACCTTTGACCTTGACCTTCAAAATTTTGTGTGCTGAAGGGTATCTCTATAGGACTCTGATATGCGAAGTTACAGGAGTTTCCAATAATAACTGTGGTCTACAGAGTGATCTAAACGTGAAAAATTTTACCTTTTGGTCAAAATTGAATGACCTTCAAAATGACCTTGAAGGTCAAGGCCGATCGACACCAAAAACTAATCAACTGAGCGCCATACCACACCCTATATACCCACCAAGTTTGGAGATCATAAGATCAAAGTTACTCAAAAAATAAGGGTTTCGTAATTTGACCTTGGGGTCAATAATTTTCGACCTCCAGCGCTAACCATGAAGGTCAAGGCCGATCGCCACCAAAAACTAATCAGCTGAGCGCCGGACCATATACTAGATTCCCATGAAGTTTGGAGACGATCCGATCAAAGTTACTCAAAAAATAAGGGTTTCGTTGACCTCCATGATTGACCGCAAAGAGACATTGACCTTTGACCTTGACCTTCAAAATTTTGTGTGCTGAAGGGTATCTCTATAGGACTCTGATATGCGAAGTTACAGGAGTTTCCAATAATAACTGTGGTCTACAGTGATCTAAACGTGAAAAAAAAATGATTAACCACAAACAAAAAAACAAAAAAACAAAAAAATGAACATATGTCACCCACAGGGTGAACCGTATCTTGCCATTTGACCTTGACCGTAATAATTTCGTATGGTGAATAGTATGTCTTCATGACCAACGCACATGAAATATTGAAAGATTTTGATGAGAACTGAGGAAATAATTTTTTCATGAAAATTCCGTTTTTTCGTCATGACGTCATCAAATGACGTCATAGCGTCAAACTGTTTACAGATCTGGGAAGCACTCATCAAGGGCATTCATATGAGGTATTACTCGATATGGTACCTACGATTTCAAAATTTGACCTTGGGGTCAATAATTTTCGACCTCCAGCGCTAACCATGAAGGTCAAGGCCGATCGCCACCAAAAACTAATCAGCTGAGCGCCGGACCATATACTAGATACCCACCAAGTTTGGAGACGATCCGATCAAAGTTACTCAAAAAATAAGGGTTTCGTTGACCTCCATGATTGACCGCAAAGTGACCTTGACCTTTGACCTTGACCTTCAAAATTTTGTGTGCTGAAGGGTATCTCTATAGGACTCTGATATGCGAAGTTACAGGAGTTTCCAATAATAACTGTGGTCTACAGAGTGATCTAAACGTGAAAAAAAAATGATTAACCACAAACAAAAAAACAAAATGAAGGTCAAGGCCGATCGCCACCAAAAACTAATCAGCTGAGCGCCGGACCATATACTAGATACCCACCAAGTTTGGAGACGATCCGATCAAAGTTACTCAAAAAATAAGGGTTTCGTTGACCTCCATGATTGACCGCAAAGTGACCTTGACCTTTGACCTTGGAAGGTCAAGGCCGATCGCCACCAAAAACTAATCAGCTGAGCGCGGGACCATATACTAGATACCCACCAAGTTTGGAGACGATCCGATCAAAGTTACTCAAAAAATAAGGGTTTCGTCGACCTCCATGATTGACCACAAAGTGACCTTGACCTTTGACCTTGACCTTCAAAATTTTGTGTGCTGAAGGGTATCTCTATAGGACTCTGATATGCGAAGTTACAGGAGTTTCCAATAATAACTGTGGTCTACAGAGTGATCTAAACGTGGAAAAAAAATGATTAACCACAAACAAAAAAACAAAAAAACAAACAAAAAAACAAACAAAAAAACAAACATACAAGCTGACTAATACATCTTGCAAAAACTTCGTTTTGGCAAGATAATAAAAACATATGTCACCCACAGGGTGAACCGTATCTTGCCAAAATGTGAACATGAGTGACTTGCTTCAGGTCACACTGAGGTGAACAGAACTGCTATCCACTAGAAGCGACTCTTTGAGGAATGTCTGCCCACGAGATATTGAAAGATTTTGATGAGAACTGAGGAAATAATTGTTTCATGAAAATTCCGTTTTTTCGTCATGACGTCATCAAATGACGTCATAGCGTCAAACTGTTTACAGATCTGGGAAGCACTCATCAAGGGCATTCATATGAGGTATTACTCGATATGGTACCTACGATTTCAAAATTTGACCTTGGGGTCAATAATTTTCGACCTCCAGCGCTAACCATGAAGGTCAAGGCCGATCGCCACCAAAAACTAATCAGCTGAGCGCCGGACCATATACTAGATTCCCATGAAGTTTGGAGACGATCCGATCAAAGTTACTCAAAAAATAAGGATTTCAACATTTGACCTTGGGGTCAATAATTTTCGACCTCCAGCGCTAACCATGAAGGTCAAGGCCGATCGCCACCAAAAACTAATCAGCTGAGCGCCGGACCATATACTAGATTCCCATGAAGTTTGGAGACGATCCGATCAAAGTTACTCAAAAAATAAGGGTTTCGTCGACCTCCATGATTGACCACAAAGTGACCTTGACCTTTGACCTTGACCTTCAAAATTTTGTGTGCTGAAGGGTATCTCTATAGGACTCTGATATGCGAAGTTACAGGAGTTTCCAATAATAACTGTGGTCTACAGAGTGATCTAAACGTGGAAAAAAAATGATTAACCACAAACAAAAAAACAAAAAAACAAACAAAAAAACAAACAAAAAAACAAACATACAAGCTGACTAATACATCTTGCAAAAACTTCGTTTTGGCAAGATAACAAACAAACAAACATACAAGCTGACTGATACATCTTGCAAAAACTTCGTTTTGGCAAGATAAAAAACAAACATACAAGCTGACTAATACATCTTGCAAAAACTTCGTTTTGGCAAGATAAAAAACAAAAAAATGAACATATGTCACCCACAGGGTGAACCATATCTTGCCATTTGACCTTGACCTTAATAATTTCGTATGGTGAATAGTATGTCTTCATGACCAACGCACATGAAATATTGAAAGATTTTGATGAGAACTGAGGAAATAATTTTTTCATGAAAATTCCGTTTTTTCGTCATGACGTCATCGAATGACGTCATAGCGTCAAACTGTTTACAGATCTGGGAAGCACTCATCAAGGGCATTCATATGAGGTATTACTCGATATGGTACCTACGATTTCAAAATTTGACCTTGGGGTCAATAATTTTCGACCTCCAGCGCTAACCATGAAGGTCAAGGCCGATCGCCACCAAAAACTAATCAGCTGAGCGCCGGACGATATACTAGATTCCCATGAAGTTTGGAGACGATCCGATCAAAGTTACTCAAAAAATTAGTGTTTCGTCGACCTCCATGATTGGCCGCAAAGTGACCTTGACCTTTGACCTTGACCTTCATAATTTTGTGTGCTAAAGGGTATCTCTAAAAGACTCTGATATGCGAACTTACAAGAGTTTCCAAAGGGAACTGTGCTCTACAGAGTGACCTAAACAATGCGAACTAAAGCAATACAATATACATGAAAAGTGCAGTTTTTTCGTCATAACGCCGTCAAATGACGTCACATTGTCAAACTAGTTATATGTTTGGAAAGCACTCAACAAGGGCTTCAATTTGAGGTACTACTCGATATGGTAACTGAAACTTGAAAATTTTACCTTTTGGTCAAAATTGAATGACCTTCAAAATGACCTTGAAGGTCAAGGCCGATCGACACCAAAAACTAATCAACTGAGCGCCATACCACACCCTATATACCCACCAAGTTTGGAGATCATAAGATCAAAGTTACTCAAAAAATAAGGGTTTCGTAATTTGACCTTGGGGTCAATAATTTTCGACCTCCAGCGCTAACCATGAAGGTCAAGGCCGATCGCCACCAAAAACTAATCAGCTGAGCGCCGGACCATATACTAGATTCCCATGAAGTTTGGAGACGATCCGATCAAAGTTACTCAAAAAATAAGGGTTTCGTTGACCTCCATGATTGACCGCAAAGTGACCTTGACCTTTGACCTTGACCTTCAAAATTTTGTGTGCTGAAGGGTATCTCTATAGGACTCTGATATGCGAAGTTACAGGAGTTTCCAATAATAACTGTGGTCTACAGAGTGATCTAAACGTGAAAAAAAAATGATTAACCACAAACAAAAAAACAAAAAAACAAAAAAAAAACATATGTCACCCACAGGGTGAACCGTATCTTGCCATTTGACCTTGACCTTAATAATTTCGTATGGTGAATAGTATGTCTTCATGACCAACGCACATGAAATATTGAAAGATTTTGATGAGAACTGAGGAAATAATTTTTTCATGAAAATTCCGTTTTTTCGTCATGACGTCATCAAATGACGTCATAGCGTCAAACTGTTTACAGATCTGGGAAGCACTCATCAAGGGCATTCATATGAGGTATTACTCGATATGGTACCTACGATTTCAAAATTTGACCTTGGGGTCAATAATTTTCGACCTCCAGCGCTAACCATGAAGGTCAAGGCCGATCGCCACCAAAAAATAATCAGCTGAGCGCCGGACCATATACTAGATTCCCATGAAGTTTGGAGACGATCCGATCAAAGTTACTCAAAAAATAAGGATTTCAACATTTGACCTTGGGGTCAATAATTTTCGACCTCCAGCGCTAACCATGAAGGTCAAGGCCGATCGCCACCAAAAACTAATCAGCTGAGCGCCGGACCATATACTAGATTCCCATGAAGTTTGGAGACGATCCGATCAAAGTTACTCAAAAAATAAGGGTTTCGTCGACCTCCATGATTGACCACAAAGTGACCTTGACCTTTGACCTTGACCTTCAAAATTTTGTGTGCTGAAGGGTATCTCTATAGGACTCTGATATGCGAAGTTACATGCGAAGATATGCGAAGATATGGTACCTACGATTTCAACATTTGACCTTGGGGTCAATAATTTTCGACCTCCAGCGCTAACCATGAAGGTCAAGGCCGATCGCCACCAAAAACTAATCAGCTGAGCGCCGGACCATATACTAGATTCCCATGAAGTTTGGAGACGATCCGATCAAAGTTACTCAAAAAATAAGGGTTTCAACATTTGACCTTGGGGTCAATAATTTTCGACCTCCAGCGCTAACCATGAAGGTCAAGGCCGATCGCCACCAAAAAGTAATCAGCTGAGCGCCGGACCATATACTAGATTCCCATGAAGTTTGGAGACGATCCGATCAAAGTTACTCAAAAAATAAGGGTTTCGTCGACCTCCATGATTGACCACAAAGTGACCTTGACCTTTGACCTTGACCTTCAAAATTTTGTGTGCTGAAGGGTATCTCTATAGGACTCTGATATGCGAAGTTACAGGAGTTTCCAATAATAACTGTGGTCTACAGAGTGATCTAAACGTGAAAAAAAATGATTAACCACAAACAAAAAAACAAAAAAACAAACAAATAAACATATGTCACCCACAGGGTGAACCGTATCTTGCCAAGTGACCTTGACCTTTGACCTTGACCTTCATAATTTTGTGTGCTAAAGGGTATCTCTAAAAGACTCTGATATGCGAACTTACAAGAGTTTCCAAAGGGAACTGTGCTCTACAGAGTGACCTAAACAATGCGAACTAAAGCAATACAATATACATGAAAAGTGCAGTTTTTTCGTCATAACGCCGTCAAATGACGTCACATTGTCAAACTAGTTATATGTTTGGAAAGCACTCAACAAGGGCTTCAATTTGAGGTACTACTCGATATGGTAACTGAAACTTGAAAATTTTACCTTTTGGTCAAAATTGAATGACCTTCAAAATGACCTTGAAGGTCACGGCCGATCGACACCAAAAACTAATCAGCTGAGCGCCATACCACACCCTATATACCCACCAAGTTTGGAGATCATAAGATCAAAGTTACTCAAAAAATAAGGGTTTCGTTGACCTCCATGATTGACCCAATTGAATGACCTTCAAAATGACCTTGAAGGTCAAGGCCGATCGACACCAAAAACTAATCAGCTGAGCGCCGGACCATATACTAGATTCCCATGAAGTTTGGAGACGATCCGATCAAAGTTACTCAAAAAATAAGGGTTTCGTCGACCTCCATGATTGACCACAAAGTGACCTTGACCTTTGACCTTGACCTTCAAAATTTTGTGTGCTGAAGGGTATCTCTATAGGACTCTGATATGCGAAGCTACAGGAGTTTCCAATAATAACTGTGGTCTACAGAGTGATCTAAACGTGAAAAAAAATGAAATTGAATGACCTTCAAAATGACCTTGAAGGTCAAGGCCGATCGACACCAAAAACTAATCAACTGAGCGCCATACCACACCCTATATACCCACCAAGTTTGGAGATCATAAGATCAAAGTTACTCAAAAAATAAGGGTTTCGTAATTTGACCTTGGGGTCAATAATTTTCGACCTCCAGCGCTAACCATGAAGGTCAAGGCCGATCGCCACCAAAAACTAATCAACTGAGCGCCGGACCATATACTAGATTCCCATGAAGTTTGGAGACGATCCGATTAAAGTTACTCAAAAAATAAGGGTTTCGTTGACCTCCATGATTGACCGCAAAGTGACCTTGACCTTTGACCTTGATCTTCAAAATTTTGTGTGCTGAAGGGTATCTCTATAGGACTCTGATATGCGAAGTTACAGGAGTTTCCAATAATAACTGTGGTTTACAGAGTGATCTAAACGTGAAAAAAAATGATTAACCACAAACAAAAAAACAAAAAAACAAAAAAACAAACAAACAAACATACAAGCTGACTAACACATCTTGCAAAAACTTCGTTTTGGCAAGATAACAAACAAACATACAAGCTGACTGATACATCTTGCAAAAACTTCGTTTTGGCAAGATAACAAACAAACAAATGAACATATGTCACCCACAGGGTGAACCGTATCTTGCCATTTGACCTTGACCTTAATAATTTCGTATGGTGAATAGTATGTCTTCATGACCAACGCACATGAAATATTGAAAGATTTTGATGAGAACTGAGGAAATAATTTTTTCATGAAAATTCAGTTTTTTCGTCATGACGTCATCAAATGACGTCATAGCGTCAAACTGTTTACAGATCTGGGAAGCACTCATCAAGGGCATTCATATGAGGTATTACTCGATATGGTACCTACGATTTCAAAATTTGACCTTGGGGTCAATAATTTTCGACCTCCAGCGCTAACCATGAAGGTCAAGGCCGATCGCCACGAAAAACTAATCAGCTGAGCGCCGGACCATATACTAGATTCCCATGAAGTTTGGAGACGATCCGATCAAAGTTACTCAAAAAATTAGTGTTTCGTCGACCTCCATGATTGGCCGCAAAGTGACCTTGACCTTTGACCTTGACCTTCATAATTTTGTGTGCTAAAGGGTATCTCTAAAAGACTCTGATATGCGAACTTACAAGAGTTTCCAAAGGGAACTGTGCTCTACAGAGTGACCTAAACAATGCGAACTAAAGCAATACAATATACATGAAAAGTGCAGTTTTTTCGTCATAACGCCGTCAAATGACGTCACATTGTCAAACTAGTTATATGTTTGGAAAGCACTCAACAAGGGCTTCAATTTGAGGTACTACTCGATATGGTAACTGAAACTTGAAAATTTTACCTTTTGGTCAAAATTGAATGACCTTCAAAATGACCTTGAAGGTCAAGGCCGATCGACACCAAAAACTAATCAACTGAGCGCCATACCACACCCTATATACCCACCAAGTTTGGAGATCATAAGATCAAAGTTACTCAAAAAATAAGGGTTTCGTAATTTGACCTTGGGGTCAATAATTTTCGACCTCCAGCGCTAACCATGAAGGTCAAGGCCGATCGCCACCAAAAACTAATCAGCTGAGCGTCGGACCATATACTAGATTCTCATGAAGTTTGGAGACGATCCGATCAAAGTTACTCAAAAAATAAGGGTTTCGTTGACCTCCATGATTGACCGCAAAGTGACCTTGACCTTTGACCTTGACCTTCAAAATTTTGTGTGCTGAAGGGTATCTCTATAGGACTCTGATATGCGAAGTTACAGGAGTTTCCAATAATAACTGTGGTCTACAGAGTGATCTAAACGTGAAAAATTTTACCTTTTGGTCAAAATTGAATGACCTTCAAAATGACCTTGAAGGTCAAGGCCGATCGACACCAAAAACTAATCAACTGAGCGCCATAGCACACCCTATATACCCACCAAGTTTGGAGATCATAAGATCAAAGTTACTCAAAAAATAAGGGTTTCGTAATTTGACCTTGGGGTCAATAATTTTCGACCTCCAGCGCTAACCATGAAGGTCAAGGCCGATCGCCACCAAAAACTAATCAGCTGAGCGCCGGACCATATACTAGATTCCCATGAAGTTTGGAGACGATCCGATCAAAGTTACTCAAAAAATAAGGGTTTCGTTGACCTCCATGATTGACCGCAAAGTGACCTTGACCTTTGACCTTGATCTTCAAAATTTTGTGTGCTGAAGGGTATCTCTATAGGACTCTGATATGCGAAGTTACAGGAGTTTCCAATAATAACTGTGGTTTACAGAGTGATCTAAACGTGAAAAAAAATGATTAACCACAAACAAAAAAACAAAAAAACAAAAAAACAAACAAACAAACATACAAGCTGACTAACACATCTTGCAAAAACTTCGTTTTGGCAAGATAACAAACAAACATACAAGCTGACTGATACATCTTGCAAAAACTTCGTTTTGGCAAGATAACAAACAAACAAATGAACATATGTCACCCACAGGGTGAACCGTATCTTGCCATTTGACCTTGACCTTAATAATTTCGTATGGTGAATAGTATGTCTTCATGACCAACGCACATGAAATATTGAAAGATTTTGATGAGAACTGAGGAAATAATTTTTTCATGAAAATTCAGTTTTTTCGTCATGACGTCATCAAATGACGTCATAGCGTCAAACTGTTTACAGATCTGGGAAGCACTCATCAAGGGCATTCATATGAGGTATTACTCGATATGGTACCTACGATTTCAAAATTTGACCTTGGGGTCAATAATTTTCGACCTCCAGCGCTAACCATGAAGGTCAAGGCCGATCGCCACGAAAAACTAATCAGCTGAGCGCCGGACCATATACTAGATTCCCATGAAGTTTGGAGACGATCCGATCAAAGTTACTCAAAAAATTAGTGTTTCGTCGACCTCCATGATTGGCCGCAAAGTGACCTTGACCTTTGACCTTGACCTTCATAATTTTGTGTGCTAAAGGGTATCTCTAAAAGACTCTGATATGCGAACTTACAAGAGTTTCCAAAGGGAACTGTGCTCTACAGAGTGACCTAAACAATGCGAACTAAAGCAATACAATATACATGAAAAGTGCAGTTTTTTCGTCATAACGCCGTCAAATGACGTCACATTGTCAAACTAGTTATATGTTTGGAAAGCACTCAACAAGGGCTTCAATTTGAGGTACTACTCGATATGGTAACTGAAACTTGAAAATTTTACCTTTTGGTCAAAATTGAATGACCTTCAAAATGACCTTGAAGGTCAAGGCCGATCGACACCAAAAACTAAGCAACTGAGCGCCATACCACACCCTATATACCCACCAAGTTTGGAGATCATAAGATCAAAGTTACTCAAAAAATAAGGGTTTCGTAATTTGACCTTGGGGTCAATAATTTTCGACCTCCAGCGCTAACCATGAAGGTCAAGGCCGATCGCCACCAAAAACTAATCAGCTGAGCGCCGGACCATATACTAGATTCTCATGAAGTTTGGAGACGATCCGATCAAAGTTACTCAAAAAATAAGGGTTTCGTTGACCTCCATGATTGACCGCAAAGTGACCTTGACCTTTGACCTTGACCTTCAAAATTTTGTGTGCTGAAGGGTATCTCTATAGGACTCTGATATGCGAAGTTACAGGAGTTTCCAATAATAACTGTGGTCTACAGAGTGATCTAAACGTGAAAAATTTTACCTTTTGGTCAAAATTGAATGACCTTCAAAATGACCTTGAAGGTCAAGGCCGATCGACACCAAAAACTAATCAACTGAGCGCCATAGCACACCCTATATACCCACCAAGTTTGGAGATCATAAGATCAAAGTTACTCAAAAAATAAGGGTTTCGTAATTTGACCTTGGGGTCAATAATTTTCGACCTCCAGCGCTAACCATGAAGGTCAAGGCCGATCGCCACCAAAAACTAATCAGCTGAGCGCCGGACCATATACTAGATTCCCATGAAGTTTGGAGACGATCCGATCAAAGTTACTCAAAAAATAAGGGTTTCGTTGACCTCCATGATTGACCGCAAAGAGACATTGACCTTTGACCTTGACCTTCAAAATTTTGTGTGCTGAAGGGTATCTCTATAGGACTCTGATATGCGAAGTTACAGGAGTTTCCAATAATAACTGTGGTCTACAGTGATCTAAACGTGAAAAAAAAATGATTAACCACAAACAAAAAAACAAAAAAACAAAAAAACAAACAAACAAACATACAAGCTGACTGATACATCTTGCAAAAACTTCGTTTTGGCAAGATAAAAAACAAACATACAAGCTGACTAATACATCTTGCAAAAACTTCGTTTTGGCAAGATAAAAAACAAAAAAATGAACATATGTCACCCACAGGGTGAACCGTATCTTGCCATTTGACCTTGACCTTAATAATTTCGTATGGTGAATAGTATGTCTTCATGACCAACGCACATGAAATATTGAAAGATTTTGATGAGAACTGAGGAAATAATTTTTTCATGAAAATTCAGTTTTTTCGTCATGACGTCATCAAATGACGTCATAGCGTCAAACTGTTTACAGATCTGGGAAGCACTCATCAAGGGCATTCATATGAGGTATTACTCGATATGGTACCTACGATTTCAAAATTTGACCTTGGGGTCAATAATTTTCGACCTCCAGCGCTAACCATGAAGGTCAAGGCCGATCGCCACCAAAAACTAATCAGCTGAGCGACGGACCATATACTAGATTCCCATGAAGTTTGGAGACGATCCGATCAAAGTTACTCAAGAAATAAGGGTTTCGTTGACCTCCATGATTGACCGCAAAGTGACCTTGACCTTTGACCTTGACCTTCAAAATTTTGTGTGCTGAAGGGTATCTCTATAGGACTCTGATATGCGAAGTTACAGGAGTTTCCAATAATAACTGTGGTCTACAGAGTGATCTAAACGAGAAAAAAAAATGATTAACCACAAACAAAAAAACAAACATACAAGCTGACTGATACATCTTGCAAAAACTTCGTTTTGGCAAGATAACAAACAAACAAATAAACATATGTCACCCACAGGGTGAACCGTATCTTGCCAAAATGTGAAAATTCCGTTTTTTCGTCATGACGTCATCAAATGACGTCATAGCGTCAAACTGTTTACAGATCTGGGAAGCACTCATCAAGGGCATTCATATGAGGTATTACTCGATATGGTACCTACGATTTCAAAATTTGACCTTGGGGTCAATAATTTTCGACCTCCAGCGCTAACCATGAAGGTCAAGGCCGATCGCCACCAAAAACTAATCAGCTGAGCGCCGGACCATATACTAGATTCCCATGAAGTTTGGAGACGATCCGATCAAAGTTACTCAAAAAATAAGGGTTTCGTTGACCTCCATGATTGACCGCAAAGTGACCTTGACCTTTGACCTTGACCTTCAAAATTTTGTGTGCTGAAGGGTATCTCTATAGGACTCTGATATGCGAAGTTACAGGAGTTTCCAATAATAACTGTGGTCTACAGAGTGATCTAAACGTGAAAAAAAAATGATTAACCACAAACAAAAAAACAAACAAAAAAACAAACAAATAAAAACATATGTCACCCACAGGGTGAACCGTATCTTGCCAAAATGTGAACATGAGTGACTTGCTTCAGGTCACACTGAGGTGAACAGAACTGCTATCCACTAGAAGCGACTCTTTGAGGAATGTCTGCCCACGAGATATTGAAAGATTTTGATGAGAACTGAGGAAATAATTGTTTCATGAAAATTCCGTTTTTTCGTCATGACGTCATCAAATGACCTCATAGCGTCAAACTGTTTACAGATCTGGGAAGCACTCATCAAGGGCATTCATATGAGGTATTACTCGATATGGTACCTACGATTTCAACATTTGACCTTGGGGTCAATAATTTTCGACCTCCAGCGCTAACCATGAAGGTCAAGGCCGATCGCCACCAAAAACTAAGCAGCTGAGCGCCGGACCATATACTAGATTCCCATGAAGTTTGGAAACGATCCGATCAAAGTTACTCAAAAAATAAGGGTTTCAACATTTGACCTTGGGGTCAATAATTTTCGACCTCCAGCGCTAACCATGAAGGTCAAGGCCGATCGCCACCAAAAACCAATCAGCTGAGCGCCGGACCATATACTAGATTCCCATGAAGTTTGGAGACGATCCGATCAAAGTTACTCAAAAAATAAGGGTTTCAACATTTGACCTTGGGGTCAATAATTTTCGACCTCCAGCGCTAACCATGAAGGTCAAGGCCGATCGCCACCAAAAACTAATCAGCTGAGCGCCGGACCATATACTAGATTCCCATGAAGTTTGGAGACGATCCGATCAAAGTTACTCAAAAAATAAGGGTTTCGTCGACCTCCATGATTGACCACAAAGTGACCTTGACCTTTGACCTTGACCTTCAAAATTTTGTGTGCTGAAGGGTATCTCTATAGGACTCTGATATGCGAAGTTACAGGAGTTTCCAATAATAACTGTGGTCTACAGAGTGATCTAAACGTGGAAAAAAAATGATTAACCACAAACAAAAAAACAAAAAAACAAAAAAACAAAAAAATGAACATATGTCACCCACAGGGTGAACCATATCTTGCCATTTGACCTTGACCTTAATAATTTCGTATGGTGAATAGTATGTCTTCATGACCAACGCACATGAAATATTGAAAGATTTTGATGAGAACTGAGGAAATAATTTTTTCATGAAAATTCCGTTTTTTCGTCATGACGTCATCGAATGACGTCATAGCGTCAAACTGTTTACAGATCTGGGAAGCACTCATCAAGGGCATTCATATGAGGTATTACTCGATATGGTACCTACGATTTCAAAATTTGACCTTGGGGTCAATAATTTTCGACCTCCAGCGCTAACCATGAAGGTCAAGGCCGATCGCCACCAAAAACTAATCAGCTGAGCGCCGGACGATATACTAGATTCCCATGAAGTTTGGAGACGATCCGATCAAAGTTACTCAAAAAATTAGTGTTTCGTCGACCTCCATGATTGGCCGCAAAGTGACCTTGACCTTTGACCTTGACCTTCATAATTTTGTGTGCTAAAGGGTATCTCTAAAAGACTCTGATATGCGAACTTACAAGAGTTTCCAAAGGGAACTGTGCTCTACAGAGTGACCTAAACAATGCGAACTAAAGCAATACAATATACATGAAAAGTGCAGTTTTTTCGTCATAACGCCGTCAAATGACGTCACATTGTCAAACTAGTTATATGTTTGGAAAGCACTCAACAAGGGCTTCAATTTGAGGTACTACTCGATATGGTAACTGAAACTTGAAAATTTTACCTTTTGGTCAAAATTGAATGACCTTCAAAATGACCTTGAAGGTCAAGGCCGATCGACACCAAAAACTAATCAACTGAGCGCCATACCACACCCTATATACCCACCAAGTTTGGAGATCATAAGATCAAAGTTACTCAAAAAATAAGGGTTTCGTAATTTGACCTTGGGGTCAATAATTTTCGACCTCCAGCGCTAACCATGAAGGTCAAGGCCGATCGCCACCAAAAACTAATCAGCTGAGCGCCGGACCATATACTAGATTCCCATGAAGTTTGGAGACGATCCGATCAAAGTTACTCAAAAAATAAGGGTTTCGTTGACCTCCATGATTGACCGCAAAGTGACCTTGACCTTTGACCTTGACCTTCAAAATTTTGTGTGCTGAAGGGTATCTCTATAGGACTCTGATATGCGAAGTTACAGGAGTTTCCAATAATAACTGTGGTCTACAGAGTGATCTAAACGTGAAAAAAAAATGATTAACCACAAACAAAAAAACAAAAAAACAAAAAAAAAACATATGTCACCCACAGGGTGAACCGTATCTTGCCATTTGACCTTGACCTTAATAATTTCGTATGGTGAATAGTATGTCTTCATGACCAACGCACATGAAATATTGAAAGATTTTGATGAGAACTGAGGAAATAATTTTTTCATGAAAATTCAGTTTTTTCGTCATGACGTCATCAAATGACGTCATAGCGTCAAACTGTTTACAGATCTGGGAAGCACTCATCAAGGGCATTCATATGAGGTATTACTCGATATGGTACCTACGATTTCAAAATTTGACCTTGGGGTCAATAATTTTCGACCTCCAGCGCTAACCATGAAGGTCAAGGCCGATCGCCACCAAAAAATAATCAGCTGAGCGCCGGACCATATACTAGATTCCCATGAAGTTTGGAGACGATCCGATCAAAGTTACTCAAAAAATAAGGATTTCAACATTTGACCTTGGGGTCAATAATTTTCGACCTCCAGCGCTAACCATGAAGGTCAAGGCCGATCGCCACCAAAAACTAATCAGCTGAGCGCCGGACCATATACTAGATTCCCATGAAGTTTGGAGACGATCCGATCAAAGTTACTCAAAAAATAAGGGTTTCGTCGACCTCCATGATTGACCACAAAGTGACCTTGACCTTTGACCTTGACCTTCAAAATTTTGTGTGCTGAAGGGTATCTCTATAGGACTCTGATATGCGAAGTTACATGCGAAGATATGCGAAGATATGGTACCTACGATTTCAACATTTGACCTTGGGGTCAATAATTTTCGACCTCCAGCACTAACCATGAAGGTCAAGGCCGATCGCCACCAAAAACTAATCAGCTGAGCGCCGGACCATATACTAGATTCCCATGAAGTTTGGAGACGATCCGATCAAAGTTACTCAAAAAATAAGGGTTTCAACATTTGACCTTGGGGTCAATAATTTTCGACCTCCAGCGCTAACCATGAAGGTCAAGGCCGATCGCCACCAAAAACTAATCAGCTGAGCGCCGGACCATATACTAGATTCCCATGAAGTTTGGAGACGATCCGATCAAAGTTACTCAAAAAATAAGGGTTTCGTCGACCTCCATGATTGACCACAAAGTGACCTTGACCTTTGACCTTGACCTTCAAAATTTTGTGTGCTGAAGGGTATCTCTATAGGACTCTGATATGCGAAGTTACAGGAGTTTCCAATAATAACTGTGGTCTACAGAGTGATCTAAACGTGAAAAAAAATGATTAACCACAAACAAAAAAACAAAAAAACAAACAAATAAACATATGTCACCCACAGGGTGAACCGTATCTTGCCAAGTGACCTTGACCTTTGACCTTGACCTTCATAATTTTGTGTGCTAAAGGGTATCTCTAAAAGACTCTGATATGCGAACTTACAAGAGTTTCCAAAGGGAACTGTGCTCTACAGAGTGACCTAAACAATGCGAACTAAAGCAATACAATATACATGAAAAGTGCAGTTTTTTCGTCATAACGCCGTCAAATGACGTCACATTGTCAAACTAGTTATATGTTTGGAAAGCACTCAACAAGGGCTTCAATTTGAGGTACTACTCGATATGGTAACTGAAACTTGAAAATTTTACCTTTTGGTCAAAATTGAATGACCTTCAAAATGACCTTGAAGGTCACGGCCGATCGACACCAAAAACTAATCAGCTGAGCGCCATACCACACCCTATATACCCACCAAGTTTGGAGATCATAAGATCAAAGTTACTCAAAAAATAAGGGTTTCGTTGACCTCCATGATTGACCCAATTGAATGACCTTCAAAATGACCTTGAAGGTCAAGGCCGATCGACACCAAAAACTAATCAGCTGAGCGCCGGACCATATACTAGATTCCCATGAAGTTTGGAGACGATCCGATCAAAGTTACTCAAAAAATAAGGGTTTCGTCGACCTCCATGATTGACCACAAAGTGACCTTGACCTTTGACCTTGACCTTCAAAATTTTGTGTGCTGAAGGGTATCTCTATAGGACTCTGATATGCGAAGCTACAGGAGTTTCCAATAATAAATGTGGTCTACAGAGTGATCTAAACGTGAAAAAAAATGAAATTGAATGACCTTCAAAATGACCTTGAAGGTCAAGGCCGATCGACACCAAAAACTAATCAACTGAGCGCCATACCACACCCTATATACCCACCAAGTTTGGAGATCATAAGATCAAAGTTACTCAAAAAATAAGGGTTTCGTAATTTGACCTTGGGGTCAATAATTTTCGACCTCCAGCACTAACCATGAAGGTCAAGGCCGATCGCCACCAAAAACTAATCAACTGAGCGCCGGACCATATACTAGATTCCCATGAAGTTTGGAGACGATCCGATTAAAGTTACTCAAAAAATAAGGGTTTCGTTGACCTCCATGATTGACCGCAAAGTGACCTTGACCTTTGACCTTGATCTTCAAAATTTTGTGTGCTGAAGGGTATCTCTATAGGACTCTGATATGCGAAGTTACAGGAGTTTCCAATAATAACTGTGGTTTACAGAGTGATCTAAACGTGAAAAAAAATGATTAACCACAAACAAAAAAACAAAAAAACAAAAAAACAAACAAACAAACATACAAGCTGACTAACACATCTTGCAAAAACTTCGTTTTGGCAAGATAACAAACAAACATACAAGCTGACTGATACATCTTGCAAAAACTTCGTTTTGGCAAGATAACAAACAAACAAATGAACATATGTCACCCACAGGGTGAACCGTATCTTGCCATTTGACCTTGACCTTAATAATTTCGTATGGTGAATAGTATGTCTTCATGACCAACGCACATGAAATATTGAAAGATTTTGATGAGAACTGAGGAAATAATTTTTTCATGAAAATTCAGTTTTTTCGTCATGACGTCATCAAATGACGTCATAGCGTCAAACTGTTTACAGATCTGGGAAGCACTCATCAAGGGCATTCATATGAGGTATTACTCGATATGGTACCTACGATTTCAAAATTTGACCTTGGGGTCAATAATTTTCGACCTCCAGCGCTAACCATGAAGGTCAAGGCCGATCGCCACGAAAAACTAATCAGCTGAGCGCCGGACCATATACTAGATTCCCATGAAGTTTGGAGACGATCCGATCAAAGTTACTCAAAAAATTAGTGTTTCGTCGACCTCCATGATTGGCCGCAAAGTGACCTTGACCTTTGACCTTGACCTTCATAATTTTGTGTGCTAAAGGGTATCTCTAAAAGACTCTGATATGCGAACTTACAAGAGTTTCCAAAGGGAACTGTGCTCTACAGAGTGACCTAAACAATGCGAACTAAAGCAATACAATATACATGAAAAGTGCAGTTTTTTCGTCATAACGCCGTCAAATGACGTCACATTGTCAAACTAGTTATATGTTTGGAAAGCACTCAACAAGGGCTTCAATTTGAGGTACTACTCGATATGGTAACTGAAACTTGAAAATTTTACCTTTTGGTCAAAATTGAATGACCTTCAAAATGACCTTGAAGGTCAAGGCCGATCGACACCAAAAACTAAGCAACTGAGCGCCATACCACACCCTATATACCCACCAAGTTTGGAGATCATAAGATCAAAGTTACTCAAAAAATAAGGGTTTCGTAATTTGACCTTGGGGTCAATAATTTTCGACCTCCAGCGCTAACCATGAAGGTCAAGGCCGATCGCCACCAAAAACTAATCAGCTGAGCGCCGGACCATATACTAGATTCTCATGAAGTTTGGAGACGATCCGATCAAAGTTACTCAAAAAATAAGGGTTTCGTTGACCTCCATGATTGACCGCAAAGTGACCTTGACCTTTGACCTTGACCTTCAAAATTTTGTGTGCTGAAGGGTATCTCTATAGGACTCTGATATGCGAAGTTACAGGAGTTTCCAATAATAACTGTGGTCTACAGAGTGATCTAAACGTGAAAAATTTTACCTTTTGGTCAAAATTGAATGACCTTCAAAATGACCTTGAAGGTCAAGGCCGATCGACACCAAAAACTAATCAACTGAGCGCCATAGCACACCCTATATACCCACCAAGTTTGGAGATCATAAGATCAAAGTTACTCAAAAAATAAGGGTTTCGTAATTTGACCTTGGGGTCAATAATTTTCGACCTCCAGCGCTAACCATGAAGGTCAAGGCCGATCGCCACCAAAAACTAATCAGCTGAGCGCCGGACCATATACTAGATTCCCATGAAGTTTGGAGACGATCCGATCAAAGTTACTCAAAAAATAAGGGTTTCGTTGACCTCCATGATTGACCGCAAAGAGACATTGACCTTTGACCTTGACCTTCAAAATTTTGTGTGCTGAAGGGTATCTCTATAGGACTCTGATATGCGAAGTTACAGGAGTTTCCAATAATAACTGTGGTCTACAGTGATCTAAACGTGAAAAAAAAAAGATTAACCACAAACAAAAAAACAAAAAAACAAAAAAACAAACAAACAAACATACAAGCTGACTGATACATCTTGCAAAAACTTCGTTTTGGCAAGATAAAAAACAAACATACAAGCTGACTAATACATCTTGCAAAAACTTCGTTTTGGCAAGATAAAAAACAAAAAAATGAACATATGTCACCCACAGGGTGAACCGTATCTTGCCATTTGACCTTGACCTTAATAATTTCGTATGGTGAATAGTATGTCTTCATGACCAACGCACATGAAATATTGAAAGATTTTGATGAGAACTGAGGAAATAATTTTTTCATGAAAATTCAGTTTTTTCGTCATGACGTCATCAAATGACGTCATAGCGTCAAACTGTTTACAGATCTGGGAAGCACTCATCAAGGGCATTCATATGAGGTATTACTCGATATGGTACCTACGATTTCAAAATTTGACCTTGGGGTCAATAATTTTCGACCTCCAGCGCTAACCATGAAGGTCAAGGCCGATCGCCACCAAAAACTAATCAGCTGAGCGACGGACCATATACTAGATTCCCATGAAGTTTGGAGACGATCCGATCAAAGTTACTCAAGAAATAAGGGTTTCGTTGACCTCCATGATTGACCGCAAAGTGACCTTGACCTTTGACCTTGACCTTCAAAATTTTGTGTGCTGAAGGGTATCTCTATAGGACTCTGATATGCGAAGTTACAGGAGTTTCCAATAATAACTGTGGTCTACAGAGTGATCTAAACGAGAAAAAAAAATGATTAACCACAAACAAAAAAACAAACATACAAGCTGACTGATACATCTTGCAAAAACTTCGTTTTGGCAAGATAACAAACAAACAAATAAACATATGTCACCCACAGGGTGAACCGTATCTTGCCAAAATGTGAAAATTCCGTTTTTTCGTCATGACGTCATCAAATGACGTCATAGCGTCAAACTGTTTACAGATCTGGGAAGCACTCATCAAGGGCATTCATATGAGGTATTACTCGATATGGTACCTACGATTTCAAAATTTGACCTTGGGGTCAATAATTTTCGACCTCCAGCGCTAACCATGAAGGTCAAGGCCGATCGCCACCAAAAACTAATCAGCTGAGCGCCGGACCATATACTAGATTCCCATGAAGTTTGGAGACGATCCGATCAAAGTTACTCAAAAAATAAGGGTTTCGTTGACCTCCATGATTGACCGCAAAGTGACCTTGACCTTTGACCTTGACCTTCAAAATTTTGTGTGCTGAAGGGTATCTCTATAGGACTCTGATATGCGAAGTTACAGGAGTTTCCAATAATAACTGTGGTCTACAGAGTGATCTAAACGTGAAAAAAAAATGATTAACCACAAACAAAAAAACAAACAAAAAAACAAACAAATAAAAACATATGTCACCCACAGGGTGAACCGTATCTTGCCAAAATGTGAACATGAGTGACTTGCTTCAGGTCACACTGAGGTGAACAGAACTGCTATCCACTAGAAGCGACTCTTTGAGGAATGTCTGCCCACGAGATATTGAAAGATTTTGATGAGAACTGAGGAAATAATTGTTTCATGAAAATTCCGTTTTTTCGTCATGACGTCATCAAATGACCTCATAGCGTCAAACTGTTTACAGATCTGGGAAGCACTCATCAAGGGCATTCATATGAGGTATTACTCGATATGGTACCTACGATTTCAACATTTGACCTTGGGGTCAATAATTTTCGACCTCCAGCGCTAACCATGAAGGTCAAGGCCGATCGCCACCAAAAACTAAGCAGCTGAGCGCCGGACCATATACTAGATTCCCATGAAGTTTGGAAAAGATCCGATCAAAGTTACTCAAAAAATAAGGGTTTCAACATTTGACCTTGGGGTCAATAATTTTCGACCTCCAGCGCTAACCATGAAGGTCAAGGCCGATCGCCACCAAAAACCAATCAGCTGAGCGCCGGACCATATACTAGATTCCCATGAAGTTTGGAGACGATCCGATCAAAGTTACTCAAAAAATAAGGGTTTCAACATTTGACCTTGGGGTCAATAATTTTCGACCTCCAGCGCTAACCATGAAGGTCAAGGCCGATCGCCACCAAAAACTAATCAGCTGAGCGCCGGACCATATACTAGATTCCCATGAAGTTTGGAGACGATCCGATCAAAGTTACTCAAAAAATAAGGGTTTCGTCGACCTCCATGATTGACCACAAAGTGACCTTGACCTTTGACCTTGACCTTCAAAATTTTGTGTGCTGAAGGGTATCTCTATAGGACTCTGATATGCGAAGTTACAGGAGTTTCCAATAATAACTGTGGTCTACAGAGTGATCTAAACGTGGAAAAAAAATGATTAACCACAAACAAAAAAACAAAAAAACAAAAAAACAAAAAAATGAACATATGTCACCCACAGGGTGAACCATATCTTGCCATTTGACCTTGACCTTAATAATTTCGTATGGTGAATAGTATGTCTTCATGACCAACGCACATGAAATATTGAAAGATTTTGATGAGAACTGAGGAAATAATTTTTTCATGAAAATTCCGTTTTTTCGTCATGACGTCATCGAATGACGTCATAGCGTCAAACTGTTTACAGATCTGGGAAGCACTCATCAAGGGCATTCATATGAGGTATTACTCGATATGGTACCTACGATTTCAAAATTTGACCTTGGGGTCAATAATTTTCGACCTCCAGCGCTAACCATGAAGGTCAAGGCCGATCGCCACCAAAAACTAATCAGCGGAGCGCCGGACGATATACTAGATTCCCATGAAGTTTGGAGACGATCCGATCAAAGTTACTCAAAAAATTAGTGTTTCGTCGACCTCCATGATTGGCCGCAAAGTGACCTTGACCTTTGACCTTGACCTTCATAATTTTGTGTGCTAAAGGGTATCTCTAAAAGACTCTGATATGCGAACTTACAAGAGTTTCCAAAGGGAACTGTGCTCTACAGAGTGACCTAAACAATGCGAACTAAAGCAATACAATATACATGAAAAGTGCAGTTTTTTCGTCATAACGCCGTCAAATGACGTCACATTGTCAAACTAGTTATATGTTTGGAAAGCACTCAACAAGGGCTTCAATTTGAGGTACTACTCGATATGGTAACTGAAACTTGAAAATTTTACCTTTTGGTCAAAATTGAATGACCTTCAAAATGACCTTGAAGGTCAAGGCCGATCGACACCAAAAACTAATCAACTGAGCGCCATACCACACCCTATATACCCACCAAGTTTGGAGATCATAAGATCAAAGTTACTCAAAAAATAAGGGTTTCGTAATTTGACCTTGGGGTCAATAATTTTTGACCTCCAGCGCTAACCATGAAGGTCAAGGCCGATCGCCACCAAAAACTAATCAGCTGAGCGCCGGACCATATACTAGATTCCCATGAAGTTTGGAGACGATCCGATCAAAGTTACTCAAAAAATAAGGGTTTCGTTGACCTCCATGATTGACCGCAAAGTGACCTTGACCTTTGACCTTGACCTTCAAAATTTTGTGTGCTGAAGGGTATCTCTATAGGACTCTGATATGCGAAGTTACAGGAGTTTCCAATAATAACTGTGGTCTACAGAGTGATCTAAACGTGAAAAAAAAATGATTAACCACAAACAAAAAAACAAAAAAACAAAAAAAAAACATATGTCACCCACAGGGTGAACCGTATCTTGCCATTTGACCTTGACCTTAATAATTTCGTATGGTGAATAGTATGTCTTCATGACCAACGCACATGAAATATTGAAAGATTTTGATGAGAACTGAGGAAATAATTTTTTCATGAAAATTCAGTTTTTTCGTCATGACGTCATCAAATGACGTCATAGCGTCAAACTGTTTACAGATCTGGGAAGCACTCATCAAGGGCATTCATATGAGGTATTACTCGATATGGTACCTACGATTTCAAAATTTGACCTTGGGGTCAATAATTTTCGACCTCCAGCGCTAACCATGAAGGTCAAGGCCGATCGCCACCAAAAAATAATCAGCTGAGCGCCGGACCATATACTAGATTCCCATGAAGTTTGGAGACGATCCGATCAAAGTTACTCAAAAAATAAGGATTTCAACATTTGACCTTGGGGTCAATAATTTTCGACCTCCAGCGCTAACCATGAAGGTCAAGGCCGATCGCCACCAAAAACTAATCAGCTGAGCGCCGGACCATATACTAGATTCCCATGAAGTTTGGAGACGATCCGATCAAAGTTACTCAAAAAATAAGGGTTTCGTCGACCTCCATGATTGACCACAAAGTGACCTTGACCTTTGACCTTGACCTTCAAAATTTTGTGTGCTGAAGGGTATCTCTATAGGACTCTGATATGCGAAGTTACATGCGAAGATATGCGAAGATATGGTACCTACGATTTCAACATTTGACCTTGGGGTCAATAATTTTCGACCTCCAGCACTAACCATGAAGGTCAAGGCCGATCGCCACCAAAAACTAATCAGCTGAGCGCCGGACCATATACTAGATTCCCATGAAGTTTGGAGACGATCCGATCAAAGTTACTCAAAAAATAAGGGTTTCAACATTTGACCTTGGGGTCAATAATTTTCGACCTCCAGCGCTAACCATGAAGGTCAAGGCCGATCGCCACCAAAAACTAATCAGCTGAGCGCCGGACCATATACTAGATTCCCATGAAGTTTGGAGACGATCCGATCAAAGTTACTCAAAAAATAAGGGTTTCGTCGACCTCCATGATTGACCACAAAGTGACCTTGACCTTTGACCTTGACCTTCAAAATTTTGTGTGCTGAAGGGTATCTCTATAGGACTCTGATATGCGAAGTTACAGGAGTTTCCAATAATAACTGTGGTCTACAGAGTGATCTAAACGTGAAAAAAAATGATTAACCACAAACAAAAAAACAAAAAAACAAACAAATAAACATATGTCACCCACAGGGTGAACCGTATCTTGCCAAGTGACCTTGACCTTTGACCTTGACCTTCATAATTTTGTGTGCTAAAGGGTATCTCTAAAAGACTCTGATATGCGAACTTACAAGAGTTTCCAAAGGGAACTGTGCTCTACAGAGTGACCTAAACAATGCGAACTAAAGCAATACAATATACATGAAAAGTGCAGTTTTTTCGTCATAACGCCGTCAAATGACGTCACATTGTCAAACTAGTTATATGTTTGGAAAGCACTCAACAAGGGCTTCAATTTGAGGTACTACTCGATATGGTAACTGAAACTTGAAAATTTTACCTTTTGGTCAAAATTGAATGACCTTCAAAATGACCTTGAAGGTCACGGCCGATCGACACCAAAAACTAATCAGCTGAGCGCCATACCACACCCTATATACCCACCAAGTTTGGAGATCATAAGATCAAAGTTACTCAAAAAATAAGGGTTTCGTTGACCTCCATGATTGACCCAATTGAATGACCTTCAAAATGACCTTGAAGGTCAAGGCCGATCGACACCAAAAACTAATCAGCTGAGCGCCGGACCATATACTAGATTCCCATGAAGTTTGGAGACGATCCGATCAAAGTTACTCAAAAAATAAGGGTTTCGTCGACCTCCATGATTGACCACAAAGTGACCTTGACCTTTGACCTTGACCTTCAAATTTTTGTGTGCTGAAGGGTATCTCTATAGGACTCTGATATGCGAAGCTACAGGAGTTTCCAATAATAACTGTGGTCTACAGAGTGATCTAAACGTGAAAAAAAATGAAATTGAATGACCTTCAAAATGACCTTGAAGGTCAAGGCCGATCGACACCAAAAACTAATCAACTGAGCGCCATACCACACCCTATATACCCACCAAGTTTGGAGATCATAAGATCAAAGTTACTCAAAAAATAAGGGTTTCGTAATTTGACCTTGGGGTCAATAATTTTCGACCTCCAGCGCTAACCATGAAGGTCAAGGCCGATCGCCACCAAAAACTAATCAACTGAGCGCCGGACCATATACTAGATTCCCATGAAGTTTGGAGACGATCCGATTAAAGTTACTCAAAAAATAAGGGTTTCGTTGACCTCCATGATTGACCGCAAAGTGACCTTGACCTTTGACCTTGATCTTCAAAATTTTGTGTGCTGAAGGGTATCTCTATAGGACTCTGATATGCGAAGTTACAGGAGTTTCCAATAATAACTGTGGTTTACAGAGTGATCTAAACGTGAAAAAAAATGATTAACCACAAACAAAAAAACAAAAAAACAAAAAAACAAACAAACAAACATACAAGCTGACTAACACATCTTGCAAAAACTTCGTTTTGGCAAGATAACAAACAAACATACAAGCTGACTGATACATCTTGCAAAAACTTCGTTTTGGCAAGATAACAAACAAACAAATGAACATATGTCACCCACAGGGTGAACCGTATCTTGCCATTTGACCTTGACCTTAATAATTTCGTATGGTGAATAGTATGTCTTCATGACCAACGCACATGAAATATTGAAAGATTTTGATGAGAACTGAGGAAATAATTTTTTCATGAAAATTCAGTTTTTTCGTCATGACGTCATCAAATGACGTCATAGCGTCAAACTGTTTACAGATCTGGGAAGCACTCATCAAGGGCATTCATATGAGGTATTACTCGATATGGTACCTACGATTTCAAAATTTGACCTTGGGGTCAATAATTTTCGACCTCCAGCGCTAACCATGAAGGTCAAGGCCGATCGCCACGAAAAACTAATCAGCTGAGCGCCGGACCATATACTAGATTCCCATGAAGTTTGGAGACGATCCGATCAAAGTTACTCAAAAAATTAGTGTTTCGTCGACCTCCATGATTGGCCGCAAAGTGACCTTGACCTTTGACCTTGACCTTCATAATTTTGTGTGCTAAAGGGTATCTCTAAAAGACTCTGATATGCGAACTTACAAGAGTTTCCAAAGGGAACTGTGCTCTACAGAGTGACCTAAACAATGCGAACTAAAGCAATACAATATACATGAAAAGTGCAGTTTTTTCGTCATAACGCCGTCAAATGACGTCACATTGTCAAACTAGTTATATGTTTGGAAAGCACTCAACAAGGGCTTCAATTTGAGGTACTACTCGATATGGTAACTGAAACTTGAAAATTTTACCTTTTGGTCAAAATTGAATGACCTTCAAAATGACCTTGAAGGTCAAGGCCGATCGACACCAAAAACTAATCAACTGAGCGCCATACCACACCCTATATACCCACCAAGTTTGGAGATCATAAGATCAAAGTTACTCAAAAAATAAGGGTTTCGTAATTTGACCTTGGGGTCAATAATTTTCGACCTCCAGCGCTAACCATGAAGGTCAAGGCCGATCGCCACCAAAAACTAATCAGCTGAGCGCCGGACCATATACTAGATTCTCATGAAGATTGGAGACGATCCGATCAAAGTTACTCAAAAAATAAGGGTTTCGTTGACCTCCATGATTGACCGCAAAGTGACCTTGACCTTTGACCTTGACCTTCAAAATTTTGTGTGCTGAAGGGTATCTCTATAGGACTCTGATATGCGAAGTTACAGGAGTTTCCAATAATAACTGTGGTCTACAGAGTGATCTAAACGTGAAAAATTTTACCTTTTGGTCAAAATTGAATGACCTTCAAAATGACCTTGAAGGTCAAGGCCGATCGACACCAAAAACTAATCAACTGAGCGCCATACCACACCCTATATACCCACCAAGTTTGGAGATCATAAGATCAAAGTTACTCAAAAAATAAGGGTTTCGTAATTTGACCTTGGGGTCAATAATTTCGACCTCCAGCGCTAACCATGAAGGTCAAGGCCGATCGCCACCAAAAACTAATCAGCTGAGCGCCGGACCATATACTAGATTCCCATGAAGTTTGGAGACGATCCGATCAAAGTTACTCAAAAAATAAGGGTTTCGTTGACCTCCATGATTGACCGCAAAGAGACATTGACCTTTGACCTTGACCTTCAAAATTTTGTGTGCTGAAGGGTATCTCTATAGGACTCTGATATGCGAAGTTACAGGAGTTTCCAATAATAACTGTGGTCTACAGTGATCTAAACGTGAAAAAAAAATGATTAACCACAAACAAAAAAACAAAAAAACAAAAAAACAAACAAACAAACATACAAGCTGACTGATACATCTTGCAAAAACTTCGTTTTGGCAAGATAAAAAACAAACATACAAGCTGACTAATACATCTTGCAAAAACTTCGTTTTGGCAAGATAAAAAACAAAAAAATGAACATATGTCACCCACAGGGTGAACCGTATCTTGCCATTTGACCTTGACCTTAATAATTTCGTATGGTGAATAGTATGTCTTCATGACCAACGCACATGAAATATTGAAAGATTTTGATGAGAACTGAGGAAATAATTTTTTCATGAAAATTCAGTTTTTTCGTCATGACGTCATCAAATGACGTCATAGCGTCAAACTGTTTACAGATCTGGGAAGCACTCATCAAGGGCATTCATATGAGGTATTACTCGATATGGTACCTACGATTTCAAAATTTGACCTTGGGGTCAATAATTTTCGACCTCCAGCGCTAACCATGAAGGTCAAGGCCGATCGCCACCAAAAACTAATCAGCTGAGCGACGGACCATATACTAGATTCACATGAAGTTTGGAGACGATCCGATCAAAGTTACTCAAGAAATAAGGGTTTCGTTGACCTCCATGATTGACCGCAAAGTGACCTTGACCTTTGACCTTGACCTTCAAAATTTTGTGTGCTGAAGGGTATCTCTATAGGACTCTGATATGCGAAGTTACAGGAGTTTCCAATAATAACTGTGGTCTACAGAGTGATCTAAACGAGAAAAAAAAATGATTAACCACAAACAAAAAAACAAACATACAAGCTGACTGATACATCTTGCAAAAACTTCGTTTTGGCAAGATAACAAACAAACAAATAAACATATGTCACCCACAGGGTGAACCGTATCTTGCCAAAATGTGAAAATTCCGTTTTTTCGTCATGACGTCATCAAATGACGTCATAGCGTCAAACTGTTTACAGATCTGGGAAGCACTCATCAAGGGCATTCATATGAGGTATCACTCGATATGGTACCTACGATTTCAAAATTTGACCTTGGGGTCAATAATTTTCGACCTCCAGCGCTAACCATGAAGGTCAAGGCCGATCGCCACCAAAAACTAATCAGCTGAGCGCCGGACCATATACTAGATTCCCATGAAGTTTGGAGACGATCCGATCAAAGTTACTCAAAAAATAAGGGTTTCGTTGACCTCCATGATTGACCGCAAAGTGACCTTGACCTTTGACCTTGACCTTCAAAATTTTGTGTGCTGAAGGGTATCTCTATAGGACTCTGATATGCGAAGTTACAGGAGTTTCCAATAATAACTGTGGTCTACAGAGTGATCTAAACGTGAAAAAAAAATGATTAACCACAAACAAAAAAACAAACAAAAAAACAAACAAATAAAAACATATGTCACCCACAGGGTGAACCGTATCTTGCCAAAATGTGAACATGAGTGACTTGCTTCAGGTCACACTGAGGTGAACAGAACTGCTATCCACTAGAAGCGACTCTTTGAGGAATGTCTGCCCACGAGATATTGAAAGATTTTGATGAGAACTGAGGAAATAATTGTTTCATGAAAATTCCGTTTTTTCGTCATGACGTCATCAAATGACGTCATAGCGTCAAACTGTTTACAGATCTGGGAAGCACTCATCAAGGGCATTCATATGAGGTATTACTCGATATGGTACCTACGATTTCAAAATTTGACCTTGGGGTCAATAATTTTCGACCTCCAGCGCTAACCATGAAGGTCAAGGCCGATCGCCACCAAAAACTAATCAGCTGAGCGCCGGACCATATACTAGATTCCCATGAAGTTTGGAGACGATCCGATCAAAGTTACTCAAAAAATAAGGGTTTCGTTGACCTCCATGATTGACCACAAAGTGACCTTGACCTTTGACCTTGACCTTCAAAATTTTGTGTGCTGAAGGGTATCTCTATAGGACTCTGATAGCCGAAGCTACAGGAGTTTCCAATAATAACTGTGGTCTACAGAGTGATCTAAACGTGAAAAAAAATGAAATTGAATGACCTTCAAAATGACCTTGAAGGTCAAGGCCGATCGACACCAAAAACTAATCAACTGAGCGCCATACCACACCCTATATACCCACCAAGTTTGGAGATCATAAGATCAAAGTTACTCAAAAAATAAGGGTTTCGTAATTTGACCTTGGGGTCAATAATTTTCGACCTCCAGCGCTAACCATGAAGGTCAAGGCCGATCGCCACCAAAAACTAATCAACTGAGCGCCGGACCATATACTAGATTCCCATGAAGTTTGGAGACGATCCGATTAAAGTTACTCAAAAAATAAGGGTTTCGTTGACCTCCATGATTGACCGCAAAGTGACCTTGACCTTTGACCTTGATCTTCAAAATTTTGTGTGCTGAAGGGTATCTCTATAGGACTCTGATATGCGAAGTTACAGGAGTTTCCAATAATAACTGTGGTTTACAGAGTGATCTAAACGTGAAAAAAAATGATTAACCACAAACAAAAAAACAAAAAAACAAAAAAACAAACAAACAAACATACAAGCTGACTAACACATCTTGCAAAAACTTCGTTTTGGCAAGATAACAAACAAACATACAAGCTGACTGATACATCTTGCAAAAACTTCGTTTTGGCAAGATAACAAACAAACAAATGAACATATGTCACCCACAGGGTGAACCGTATCTTGCCATTTGACCTTGACCTTAATAATTTCGTATGGTGAATAGTATGTCTTCATGACCAACGCACATGAAATATTGAAAGATTTTGATGAGAACTGAGGAAATAATTTTTTCATGAAAATTCAGTTTTTTCGTCATGACGTCATCAAATGACGTCATAGCGTCAAACTGTTTACAGATCTGGGAAGCACTCATCAAGGGCATTCATATGAGGTATTACTCGATATGGTACCTACGATTTCAAAATTTGACCTTGGGGTCAATAATTTTCGACCTCCAGCGCTAACCATGAAGGTCAAGGCCGATCGCCACGAAAAACTAATCAGCTGAGCGCCGGACCATATACTAGATTCCCATGAAGTTTGGAGACGATCCGATCAAAGTTACTCAAAAAATTAGTGTTTCGTCGACCTCCATGATTGGCCGCAAAGTGACCTTGACCTTTGACCTTGACCTTCATAATTTTGTGTGCTAAAGGGTATCTCTAAAAGACTCTGATATGCGAACTTACAAGAGTTTCCAAAGGGAACTGTGCTCTACAGAGTGACCTAAACAATGCGAACTAAAGCAATACAATATACATGAAAAGTGCAGTTTTTTCGTCGTAACGCCGTCAAATGACGTCACATTGTCAAACTAGTTATATGTTTGGAAAGCACTCAACAAGGGCTTCAATTTGAGGTACTACTCGATATGGTAACTGAAACTTGAAAATTTTACCTTTTGGTCAAAATTGAATGACCTTCAAAATGACCTTGAAGGTCAAGGCCGATCGACACCAAAAACTAATCAACTGAGCGCCATACCACACCCTATATACCCACCAAGTTTGGAGATCATAAGATCAAAGTTACTCAAAAAATAAGGGTTTCGTAATTTGACCTTGGGGTCAATAATTTTCGACCTCCAGCGCTAACCATGAAGGTCAAGGCCGATCGCCACCAAAAACTAATCAGCTGAGCGCCGGACCATATACTAGATTCTCATGAAGTTTGGAGACGATCCGATCAAAGTTACTCAAAAAATAAGGGTTTCGTTGACCTCCATGATTGACCGCAAAGTGACCTTGACCTTTGACCTTGACCTTCAAAATTTTGTGTGCTGAAGGGTATCTCTATAGGACTCTGATATGCGAAGTTACAGGAGTTTCCAATAATAACTGTGGTCTACAGAGTGATCTAAACGTGAAAGATTTTACCTTTTGGTCAAAATTGAATGACCTTCAAAATGACCTTGAAGGTCAAGGCCGATCGACACCAAAAACTAATCAACTGAGCGCCATACCACACCCTATATACCCACCAAGTTTGGAGATCATAAGATCAAAGTTACTCAAAAAATAAGGGTTTCGTAATTTGACCTTGGGGTCAATAATTTTCGACCTCCAGCGCTAACCATGAAGGTCAAGGCCGATCGCCACCAAAAACTAATCAACTGAGCGCCGGACCATATACTAGATTCCCATGAAGTTTGGAGACGATCCGATTAAAGTTACTCAAAAAATAAGGGTTTCGTTGACCTCCATGATTGACCGCAAAGTGACCTTGACCTTTGACCTTGATCTTCAAAATTTTGTGTGCTGAAGGGTATCTCTATAGGACTCTGATATGCGAAGTTACAGGAGTTTCCAATAATAACTGTGGTTTACAGAGTGATCTAAACGTGAAAAAAAATGATTAACCACAAACAAAAAAACAAAAAAACAAAAAAACAAACAAACAAACATACAAGCTGACTAACACATCTTGCAAAAACTTCGTTTTGGCAAGATAACAAACAAACATACAAGCTGACTGATACATCTTGCAAAAACTTCGTTTTGGCAAGATAACAAACAAACAAATGAACATATGTCACCCACAGGGTGAACCGTATCTTGCCATTTGACCTTGACCTTAATAATTTCGTATGGTGAATAGTATGTCTTCATGACCAACGCACATGAAATATTGAAAGATTTTGATGAGAACTGAGGAAATAATTTTTTCATGAAAATTCAGTTTTTTCGTCATGACGTCATCAAATGACGTCATAGCGTCAAACTGTTTACAGATCTGGGAAGCACTCATCAAGGGCATTCATATGAGGTATTACTCGATATGGTACCTACGATTTCAAAATTTGACCTTGGGGTCAATAATTTTCGACCTCCAGCGCTAACCATGAAGGTCAAGGCCGATCGCCACGAAAAACTAATCAGCTGAGCGCCGGACCATATACTAGATTCCCATGAAGTTTGGAGACGATCCGATCAAAGTTACTCAAAAAATTAGTGTTTCGTCGACCTCCATGATTGGCCGCAAAGTGACCTTGACCTTTGACCTTGACCTTCATAATTTTGTGTGCTAAAGGGTATCTCTAAAAGACTCTGATATGCGAACTTACAAGAGTTTCCAAAGGGAACTGTGCTCTACAGAGTGACCTAAACAATGCGAACTAAAGCAATACAATATACATGAAAAGTGCAGTTTTTTCGTCATAACGCCGTCAAATGACGTCACATTGTCAAACTAGTTATATGTTTGGAAAGCACTCAACAAGGGCTTCAATTTGAGGTACTACTCGATATGGTAACTGAAACTTGAAAATTTTACCTTTTGGTCAAAATTGAATGACCTTCAAAATGACCTTGAAGGTCAAGGCCGATCGACACCAAAAACTAATCAACTGAGCGCCATACCACACCCTATATACCCACCAAGTTTGGAGATCATAAGATCAAAGTTACTCAAAAAATAAGGGTTTCGTAATTTGACCTTGGGGTCAATAATTTTCGACCTCCAGCGCTAACCATGAAGGTCAAGGCCGATCGCCACCAAAAACTAATCAGCTGAGCGCCGGACCATATACTAGATTCTCATGAAGTTTGGAGACGATCCGATCAAAGTTACTCAAAAAATAAGGGTTTCGTTGACCTCCATGATTGACCGCAAAGTGACCTTGACCTTTGACCTTGACCTTCAAAATTTTGTGTGCTGAAGGGTATCTCTATAGGACTCTGATATGCGAAGTTACAGGAGTTTCCAATAATAACTGTGGTCTACAGAGTGATCTAAACGTGAAAAATTTTACCTTTTGGTCAAAATTGAATGACCTTCAAAATGACCTTGAAGGTCAAGGCCGATCGACACCAAAAACTAATCAACTGAGCGCCATACCACACCCTATATACCCACCAAGTTTGGAGATCATAAGATCAAAGTTACTCAAAAAATAAGGGTTTCGTAATTTGACCTTGGGGTCAATAATTTCGACCTCCAGCGCTAACCATGAAGGTCAAGGCCGATCGCCACCAAAAACTAATCAGCTGAGCGCCGGACCATATACTAGATTCCCATGAAGTTTGGAGACGATCCGATCAAAGTTACTCAAAAAATAAGGGTTTCGTTGACCTCCATGATTGACCGCAAAGAGACATTGACCTTTGACCTTGACCTTCAAAATTTTGTGTGCTGAAGGGTATCTCTATAGGACTCTGATATGCGAAGTTACAGGAGTTTCCAATAATAACTGTGGTCTACAGTGATCTAAACGTGAAAAAAAAATGATTAACCACAAACAAAAAAACAAAAAAACAAAAAAACAAACAAACAAACATACAAGCTGACTGATACATCTTGCAAAAACTTCGTTTTGGCAAGATAAAAAACAAACATACAAGCTGACTAATACATCTTGCAAAAACTTCGTTTTGGCAAGATAAAAAACAAAAAAATGAACATATGTCACCCACAGGGTGAACCGTATCTTGCCATTTGACCTTGACCTTAATAATTTCGTATGGTGAATAGTATGTCTTCATGACCAACGCACATGAAATATTGAAAGATTTTGATGAGAACTGAGGAAATAATTTTTTCATGAAAATTCAGTTTTTTCGTCATGACGTCATCAAATGACGTCATAGCGTCAAACTGTTTACAGATCTGGGAAGCACTCATCAAGGGCATTCATATGAGGTATTACTCGATATGGTACCTACGATTTCAAAATTTGACCTTGGGGTCAATAATTTTCGACCTCCAGCGCTAACCATGAAGGTCAAGGCCGATCGCCACCAAAAACTAATCAGCTGAGCGACGGACCATATACTAGATTCCCATGAAGTTTGGAGACGATCCGATCAAAGTTACTCAAGAAATAAGGGTTTCGTTGACCTCCATGATTGACCGCAAAGTGACCTTGACCTTTGACCTTGACCTTCAAAATTTTGTGTGCTGAAGGGTATCTCTATAGGACTCTGATATGCGAAGTTACAGGAGTTTCCAATAATAACTGTGGTCTACAGAGTGATCTAAACGAGAAAAAAAAATGATTAACCACAAACAAAAAAACAAACATACAAGCTGACTGATACATCTTGCAAAAACTTCGTTTTGGCAAGATAACAAACAAACAAATAAACATATGTCACCCACAGGGTGAACCGTATCTTGCCAAAATGTGAAAATTCCGTTTTTTCGTCATGACGTCATCAAATGACGTCATAGCGTCAAACTGTTTACAGATCTGGGAAGCACTCATCAAGGGCATTCATATGAGGTATTACTCGATATGGTACCTACGATTTCAAAATTTGACCTTGGGGTCAATAATTTTCGACCTCCAGCGCTAACCATGAAGGTCAAGGCCGATCGCCACCAAAAACTAATCAGCTGAGCGCCGGACCATATACTAGATTCCCATGAAGTTTGGAGACGATCCGATCAAAGTTACTCAAAAAATAAGGGTTTCGTTGACCTCCATGATTGACCGCAAAGTGACCTTGACCTTTGACCTTGACCTTCAAAATTTTGTGTGCTGAAGGGTATCTCTATAGGACTCTGATATGCGAAGTTACAGGAGTTTCCAATAATAACTGTGGTCTACAGAGTGATCTAAACGTGAAAAAAAAATGATTAACCACAAACAAAAAAACAAACAAAAAAACAAACAAATAAAAACATATGTCACCCACAGGGTGAACCGTATCTTGCCAAAATGTGAACATGAGTGACTTGCTTCAGGTCACACTGAGGTGAACAGAACTGCTATCCACTAGAAGCGACTCTTTGAGGAATGTCTGCCCACGAGATATTGAAAGATTTTGATGAGAACTGAGGAAATAATTGTTTCATGAAAATTCCGTTTTTTCGTCATGACGTCATCAAATGACCTCATAGCGTCAAACTGTTTACAGATCTGGGAAGAACTCATCAAGGGCATTCATATGAGGTATTACTCGATATGGTACCTACGATTTCAACATTTGACCTTGGGGTCAATAATTTTCGACCTCCAGCGCTAACCATGAAGGTCAAGGCCGATCGCCACCAAAAACTAAGCAGCTGAGCGCCGGACCATATACTAGATTCCCATGAAGTTTGGAAACGATCCGATCAAAGTTACTCAAAAAATAAGGGTTTCAACATTTGACCTTGGGGTCAATAATTTTCGACCTCCAGCGCTAACCATGAAGGTCAAGGCCGATCGCCACCAAAAACTAATCAGCTGAGCGCCGGACCATATACTAGATTCCCATGAAGTTTGGAGACGATCCGATCAAAGTTACTCAAAAAATAAGGGTTTCAACATTTGACCTTGGGGTCAATAATTTTCGACCTCCAGCGCTAACCATGAAGGTCAAGGCCGATCGCCACCAAAAACTAATCAGCTGAGCGCCGGACCATATACTAGATTCCCATGAAGTTTGGAGACGATCCGATCAAAGTTACTCAAAAAATAAGGGTTTCGTCGACCTCCATGATTGACCACAAAGTGACCTTGACCTTTGACCTTGACCTTCAAAATTTTGTGTGCTGAAGGGTATCTCTATAGGACTCTGATATGCGAAGTTACAGGAGTTTCCAATAATAACTGTGGTCTACAGAGTGATCTAAACGTGGAAAAAAAATGATTAACCACAAACAAAAAAACAAAAAAACAAAAAAACAAAAAAATGAACATATGTCACCCACAGGGTGAACCATATCTTGCCATTTGACCTTGACCTTAATAATTTCGTATGGTGAATAGTATGTCTTCATGACCAACGCACATGAAATATTGAAAGATTTTGATGAGAACTGAGGAAATAATTTTTTCATGAAAATTCCGTTTTTTCGTCATGACGTCATCGAATGACGTCATAGCGTCAAACTGTTTACAGATCTGGGAAGCACTCATCAAGGGCATTCATATGAGGTATTACTCGATATGGTACCTACGATTTCAAAATTTGACCTTGGGGTCAATAATTTTCGACCTCCAGCGCTAACCATGAAGGTCAAGGCCGATCGCCACCAAAAACTAATCAGCTGAGCGCCGGACGATATACTAGATTCCCATGAAGTTTGGAGACGATCCGATCAAAGTTACTCAAAAAATTAGTGTTTCGTCGACCTCCATGATTGGCCGCAAAGTGACCTTGACCTTTGACCTTGACCTTCATAATTTTGTGTGCTAAAGGGTATCTCTAAAAGACTCTGATATGCGAACTTACAAGAGTTTCCAAAGGGAACTGTGCTCTACAGAGTGACCTAAACAATGCGAACTAAAGCAATACAATATACATGAAAAGTGCAGTTTTTTCGTCATAACGCCGTCAAATGACGTCACATTGTCAAACTAGTTATATGTTTGGAAAGCACTCAACAAGGGCTTCAATTTGAGGTACTACTCGATATGGTAACTGAAACTTGAAAATTTTACCTTTTGGTCAAAATTGAATGACCTTCAAAATGACCTTGAAGGTCAAGGCCGATCGACACCAAAAACTAATCAACTGAGCGCCATACCACACCCTATATACCCACCAAGCTTGGAGATCATAAGATCAAAGTTACTCAAAAAATAAGGGTTTCGTAATTTGACCTTGGGGTCAATAATTTTCGACCTCCAGCGCTAACCATGAAGGTCAAGGCCGATCGCCACCAAAAACTAATCAGCTGAGCGCCGGACCATATACTAGATTCCCATGAAGTTTGGAGACGATCCAATCAAAGTTACTCAAAAAATAAGGGTTTCGTTGACCTCCATGATTGACCGCAAAGTGACCTTGACCTTTGACCTTGACCTTCAAAATTTTGTGTGCTGAAGGGTATCTCTATAGGACTCTGATATGCGAAGTTACAGGAGTTTCCAATAATAACTGTGGTCTACAGAGTGATCTAAACGTGAAAAAAAAATGATTAACCACAAACAAAAAAAACAAAAAAACAAAAAAAAAACATATGTCACCCACAGGGTGAACCGTATCTTGCCATTTGACCTTGACCTTAATAATTTCGTATGGTGAATAGTATGTCTTCATGACCAACGCACATGAAATATTGAAAGATTTTGATGAGAACTGAGGAAATAATTTTTTCATGAAAATTCCGTTTTTTCGTCATGACGTCATCGAATGACGTCATAGCGTCAAACTGTTTACAGATCTGGGAAGCACTCATCAAGGGCATTCATATGAGGTATTACTCGATATGGTACCTACGATTTCAAAATTTGACCTTGGGGTCAATAATTTTCGACCTCCAGCGCTAACCATGAAGGTCAAGGCCGATCGCCACCAAAAACTAATCAGCTGAGCGCCGGACCATATACTAGATTCCCATGAAGTTTGGAGACGATCCGATCAAAGTTACTCAAAAAATTAGTGTTTCGTCGACCTCCATGATTGGCCGCAAAGTGACCTTGACCTTTGACCTTGACCTTCATAATTTTGTGTGCTAAAGGGTATCTCTAAAAGACTCTGATATGCGAACTTACAAGAGTTTCCAAAGGGAACTGTGCTCTACAGAGTGACCTAAACAATGCGAACTAAAGCAATACAATATACATGAAAAGTGCAGTTTTTTCGTCATAACGCCGTCAAATGACGTCACATTGTCAAACTAGTTATATGTTTGGAAAGCACTCAACAAGGGCTTCAATTTGAGGTACTACTCGATATGGTAACTGAAACTTGAAAATTTTACCTTTTGGTCAAAATTGAATGACCTTCAAAATGACCTTGAAGGTCAAGGCCGATCGACACCAAAAACTAATCAACTGAGCGCCATACCACACCCTATATACCCACCAAGTTTGGAGATCATAAGATCAAAGTTACTCAAAAAATAAGGGTTTCGTAATTTGACCTTGGGGTCAATAATTTTCGACCTCCAGCGCTAACCATGAAGGTCAAGGCCGATCGCCACCAAAAACTAATCAGCTGAGCGCCGGACCATATACTAGATTCCCATGAAGTTTGGAGACGATCCAATCAAAGTTACTCAAAAAATAAGGGTTTCGTTGACCTCCATGATTGACCGCAAAGTGACCTTGACCTTTGACCTTGACCTTCAAAATTTTGTGTGCTGAAGGGTATCTCTATAGGACTCTGATATGCGAAGTTACAGGAGTTTCCAATAATAACTGTGGTCTACAGAGTGATCTAAACGTGAAAAAAAAAAGATTAACCACAAACAAAAAAACAAAAAAACAAAAAAAAAACATATGTCACCCACAGGGTGAACCGTATCTTGCCATTTGACCTTGACCTTAATAATTTCGTATGGTGAATAGTATGTCTTCATGACCAACGCACATGAAATATTGAAAGATTTTGATGAGAACTGAGGAAATAATTTTTTCATGAAAATTCCGTTTTTTCGTCATGACGTCATCAAATGACGTCATAGCGTCAAACTGTTTACAGATCTGGGAAGCACTCATCAAGGGCATTCATATGAGGTATTACTCGATATGGTACCTACGATTTCAAAATTTGACCTTGGGGTCAATAATTTTCGACCTCCAGCGCTAACCATGAAGGTCAAGGCCGATCGCCACCAAAAAATAATCAGCTGAGCGCCGGACCATATACTAGATTCACATGAAGTTTGGAGACGATCCGATCAAAGTTACTCAAAAAATAAGGATTTCAACATTTGACCTTGGGGTCAATAATTTTCGACCTCCAGCGCTAACCATGAAGGTCAAGGCCGATCGCCACCAAAAACTAATCAGCTGAGCGCCGGACCATATACTAGATTCCCATGAAGTTTGGAGACGATCCGATCAAAGTTACTCAAAAAATAAGGGTTTCGTCGACCTCCATGATTGACCACAAAGTGACCTTGACCTTTGACCTTGACCTTCAAAATTTTGTGTGCTGAAGGGTATCTCTATAGGACTCTGATATGCGAAGTTACATGCGAAGATATGCGAAGATATGGTACCTACGATTTCAACATTTGACCTTGGGGTCAATAATTTTCGACCTCCAGCGCTAACCATGAAGGTCAAGGCCGATCGCCACCAAAAACTAATCAGCTGAGCGCCGGACCATATACTAGATTCCCATGAAGTTTGGAGACGATCCGATCAAAGTTACTCAAAGAATAAGGGTTTCAACATTTGACCTTGGGGTCAATAATTTTCGACCTCCAGCGCTAACCATGAAGGTCAAGGCCGATCGCCACCAAAAACTAATCAGCTGAGCGCCGGACCATATACTAGATTCCCATGAAGTTTGGAGACGATCCGATCAAAGTTACTCAAAAAATAAGGGTTTCGTCGACCTCCATGATTGACCACAAAGTGACCTTGACCTTTGACCTTGACCTTCAAAATTTTGTGTGCTGAAGGGTATCTCTATAGGACTCTGATATGCGAAGTTACAGGAGTTTCCAATAATAACTGTGGTCTACAGAGTGATCTAAACGTGAAAAAAAATGATTAACCACAAACAAAAAAACAAAAAAACAAACAAATAAACATATGTCACCCACAGGGTGAACCGTATCTTGCCAAGTGACCTTGACCTTTGACCTTGACCTTCATAATTTTGTGTGCTAAAGGGTATCTCTAAAAGACTCTGATATGCGAACTTAGAAGAGTTTCCAAAGGGAACTGTGCTCTACAGAGTGACCTAAACAATGCGAACTAAAGCAATACAATATACATGAAAAGTGCAGTTTTTTCGTCATAACGCCGTCAAATGACGTCACATTGTCAAACTAGTTATATGTTTGGAAAGCACTCAACAAGGGCTTCAATTTGAGGTACTACTCGATATGGTAACTGAAACTTGAAAATTTTACCTTTTGGTCAAAATTGAATGACCTTCAAAATGACCTTGAAGGTCACGGCCGATCGACACCAAAAACTAATCAGCTGAGCGCCATACCACACCCTATATACCCACCAAGTTTGGAGATCATAAGATCAAAGTTACTCAAAAAATAAGGGTTTCGTTGACCTCCATGATTGACCCAATTGAATGACCTTCAAAATGACCTTGAAGGTCAAGGCCGATCGACACCAAAAACTAATCAGCTGAGCGCCATACCACACCCTATATACCCACCAAGTTTGGAGATCATAAGATCAAAGTTACTCAAAAAATAAGGGTTTCGTTGACCTCCATGATTGACCGCAAAGTGACCTTGACCTTTGACCTTGACCTTCAAAATTTTGTGTGCTGAAGGGTATCTCTATAGGACTCTGATATGCGAAGTTACAGGAGTTTCCAATAATAACTGTGGTAAATATGGTAACTGAAACTTGAAAATTTTACCTTTTGGTCAAAATTGAATGACCTTCAAAATGACCTTGAAGGTCAAGGCCGATCGACACCAAAAACTAATCAGCTGAGCGCCATACCACACCCTATATACCCACCAAGTTTGGAGATCATAAGATCAAAGTTACTCAAAAAATAAGGGTTTCGTTGACCTCCATGATTGACCCAATTGAATGACCTTCAAAATGACCTTGAAGGTCAAGGCCGATCGCCACCAAAAACTAATCAGCTGAGCGCCGGACCATATACTAGATTCCCATGAAGTTTGGAGACGATCCGATCAAAGTTACTCAAAAAATAAGGGTTTCGTTGACCTCCATGATTGACCGCAAAGTGACCTTGACCTTTGACCTTGACCTTCAAAATTTTGTGTGTTAAGGGTATCTCTATAGGACTCTGATATGCGAAGTTACAGGAGTTTCCAATAATAACTGTGGTCTACAGAGTGATCTAAACGTGAAAAAAAAATGATTAACCACAAACAAAAAAACAAACAAACAAACAAACATACAAGCTGACTGATACATCTAGCAAAAACTTCGTTTTGGCAAGATAAAAACAAAAAAACAAACAAAATAAAACATCACCCACAGGGTGAACCGTATCTTGCCAGGGTTTCGTTGACCTCCATGATTGACCGCAAAGTGACCTTGACCTTTGACCTTGACCTTCATAATTTTGTGTGCTAAAGGGTATTTCTAAAAGACTCTGATATGCGAACTTACAAGAGTTTCCAAAGGGAACTGTGCTCTACAGAGTGACCTAAATAATGCGAACTAAAGCAATACAATATACATGAAAAGTGCAGTTTTTTCGTCATAACGCCGTCAAATGACGTCACATTGTCAAACTAGTTACATGTTTGGAAAGCACTCAACAAGGGCTTCAATTTGAGGTACTACTCGATATGGTAACTGAAACTTGAAAATTTTACCTTTTGGTCAAAATTGAATGACCTTCAAAATGACCTTGAAGGTCAAGGCCGATCGACACCAAAAACTAATCAACTGAGCGCCATACCACACCCTATATACCCACCAAGTTTGGAGATCATAAGATCAAAGTTACTCAAAAAATAAGGGTTTCGTAATTTGACCTTGGGGTCAATAATTTTCGACCTCCAGCACTAACCATGAAGGTCAAGGCCGATCGCCACCAAAAACTAATCAGCTGAGCGCCGGACCATATACTAGATTCCCATGAAGTTTGGAGACGATCCGATCAAAGTTACTCAAAAAATAAGGGTTTCGTTGACCTCCATGATTGACCGCAAAGTGACCTTGACCTTTGACCTTGACCTTCAAAATTTTGTGTGCTGAAGGGCATCTCTATAGGACTCTGATATGCGAAGTTACAGGAGTTTCCAATAATAACTGTGGTCTACAGAGTGATCTAAACGTGAAAAAAAATGATTAACCACAAACAAAAAAACAAAAAAACAAAAAAACAAACAAAATAAACCTATGTCACCCACAGGGTGAACCGTATCTTGCCAAAATGTGAACATGAGTGACTTGCTTCAGGTCACACTGAGGTGAACAGAACTGCTATCCACTAGAAGCGACTCTTTGAGGAATGTCTGCCCACGAGATATTGAAAGATTTTGATGAGAACTGAGGAAATAATTTTTTCATGAAAATTCCGTTTTTTCGTCATGACGTCATCAAATGACGTCATAGCGTCAAACTGTTTACAGATCTGGGAAGCACTCATCAAGGGCATTCATATGAGGTATTACTCGATATGGTACCTACGATTTCAAAATTTGACCTTGGGGTCAATAATTTTCGACCTCCAGCGCTAACCATGAAGGTCAAGGCCGATCGCCACCAAAAACTAATCAGCTGAGCGCCGGACCATATACTAGATTCCCATGAAGTTTGGAGACGATCCGATCAAAGTTACTCAAAAAATAACGATTTCAACATTTGACCTTGGGGTCAATAATTTTCGACCTCCAGCGCTAACCATGAAGGTCAAGGCCGATCGCCACCAAAAACTAATCAGCTGAGCGCCGGACCATATACTAGATTCCCATGAAGTTTGGAGACGATCCGATCAAAGTTACTCAAAAAATAAGGGTTTCGTCGACCTCCATGATTGACCACAAAGTGACCTTGACCTTTGACCTTGACCTTCAAAATTTTGTGTGCTGAAGGGTATCTCTATAGGACTCTGATATGCGAAGTTACAGGAGTTTCCAATAATAACTGTGGTCTACAGAGTGATCTGAAGGTCAAGGTCAAAGGTCAAGGTCGACCTCCAGCGCTAACCATGAAGGTCAAGGCCGATCGCCACAAAAAACTAATCAGCTGAGCGCCGGACCATATACTAGATTCCCATGAAGTTTGGAGACGATCCGATCAAAGTTACTCAAAAAATAACGATTTCAACATTTGACCTTGGGGTCAATAATTTTCGACCTCCAGCGCTAACCATGAAGGTCAAGGCCGATCGCCACCAAAAACTAATCAGCTGAGCGCCGGACCATATACTAGATTCCCATGAAGTTTGGAGACGATCCAATCAAAGTTACTCAAAAAATAAGGGTTTCGTCGACCTCCATGATTGACCACAAAGTGACCTTGACCTTTGACCTTGACCTTCAAAATTTTGGGTGCTGAAGGGTATCTCTATAGGACTCTGATATGCGAAGTTACAGGAGTTTCCAATATTAACTGTGGTCTACAGAGTGATCTAAACGTGGAAAAAAAATGATTAACCACAAACAAAAAAACAAAAAAAAAAACAAACAAAAAAACAAACATACAAGCTGACTAATACATCTTGCAAAAACTTCGTTTTGGCAAGATAATAAAACATCACCCACAGGGTGAACCGTATCTTGCCAGGGTTTCGTTGACCTCCATGATTGACCGCAAAGTGACCTTGACCTTTGACCTTGACCTTCATAATTTTGTGTGCTAAAGGGTATCTCTAAAAGACTCTGATATGCGAACTTACAAGAGTTTCCAAAGGGAACTGTGCTCTACAGAGTGACCTAAATAATGCGAACTAAAGCAATACAATATACATGAAAAGTGCAGTTTTTTCGTCATAACGCCGTCAAATGACGTCACATTGTCAAACTAGTTACATGTTTGGAAAGCACTCAACAAGGGCTTCAATTTGAGGTACTACTCGATATGGTAACTGAAACTTGAAAATTTTACCTTTTGGTCAAAATTGAATGACCTTCAAAATGACCTTGAAGGTCAAGGCCGATCGACACCAAAAACTAATCAACTGAGCGCCATACCACACCCTATATACCCACCAAGTTTGGAGATCATAAGATCAAAGTTACTCAAAAAATAAGGGTTTCGTAATTTGACCTTGGGGTCAATAATTTTCGACCTCCAGCGCTAACCATGAAGGTCAAGGCCGATCGCCACCAAAAACTAATCAGCTGAGCGCCGGACCATATACTAGATTCCCATGAAGTTTGGAGACGATCCGATCAAAGTTACTCAAAAAATAAGGGTTTCGTCGACCTCCATGATTGACCACAAAGTGACCTTGACCTTTGACCTTGACCTTCAAAATTTTGTGTGCTGAAGGGTATCTCTATAGGACTCTGATATGCGAAGCTACAGGAGTTTCCAATAATAACTGTGGTCTACAGAGTGATCTAAACGTGAAAAAAAATGAAATTGAATGACCTTCAAAATGACCTTGAAGGTCAAGGCCGATCGACACCAAAAACTAATCAACTGAGCGCCATACCACACCCTATATACCCACCAAGTTTGGAGATCATAAGATCAAAGTTACTCAAAAAATAAGGGTTTCGTAATTTGACCTTGGGGTCAATAATTTTCGACCTCCAGCGCTAACCATGAAGGTCAAGGCCGATCGCCACCAAAAACTAATCAGCTGAGCGCCGGACCATATACTAGATTCCCATGAAGTTTGGAGACGATCCGATCAAAGTTACTCAAAAAATAAGGGTTTCATTGACCTCCATGATTGACCGCAAAGTGACCTTGACCTTTGACCTTGACCTTCAAAATTTTGTGTGCTAAAGGGTATCTCTATAGGACTCTGATATGCGAAGTTACAGGAGTTTCCAATAATAACTGTGGTCTACAGAGTGATCTAAACGTGAAAAAAAATGATTAACCACAAACAAAAAAACAAATAAAACTCACCCACAGGGTGAACCGTATCTTGCCTTGACAAATTGACCGCAAAGTGACCTTGACCTTCAAAATTTTGTGTGCTAAAGGGTATCTCTAAAAGACTCTGATATGCGAACTTACAAGAGTTTCCAAAGGGAACTGTGCTCTACAGAGTGACCTAAATAATGCGAACTAAAGCAATACAATATACATGAAAAGTGCAGTTTTTTCGTCATAACGCCGTCAAATGACGTCACATTGTCAAACTAGTTACATGTTTGGAAAGCACTCAACAAGGGCTTCAATTTGAGGTACTACTCGATATGGTAACTGAAACTTGAAAATTTTACCTTTTGGTCAAAATTGAATGACCTTCAAAATGACCTTGAAGGTCAAGGCCGATCGACACCAAAAACTAATCAACTGAGCGCCATACCACACCCTATATACCCACCAAGTTTGGAGATCATAAGATCAAAGTTACTCAAAAAATAAGGGTTTCGTAATTTGACCTTGGGGTCAATAATTTTCGACCTCCAGCACTAACCATGAAGGTCAAGGCCGATCGCCACCAAAAACTAATCAGCTGAGCGCCGGACCATATACTAGATTCCCATGAAGTTTGGAGACGATCCGATCAAAGTTACTCAAAAAATAAGGGTTTCGTTGACCTCCATGATTGACCGCAAAGTGACCTTGACCTTTGACCTTGACCTTCAAAATTTTGTGTGCTGAAGGGCATCTCTATAGGACTCTGATATGCGAAGTTACAGGAGTTTCCAATAATAACTGTGGTCTACAGAGTGATCTAAACGTGAAAAAAAATGATTAACCACAAACAAAAAAACAAAAAAACAAAAAAACAAACAAAATAAAACATCACCCACAGGGTGAACCGTATCTTGCCAGGGTTTCGTTGACCTCCATGATTGACCGCAAAGTGACCTTGACCTTTGACCTTGACCTTCATAATTTTGTGTGCTAAAGGGTATCTCTAAAAGACTCTGATATGCGAACTTACAAGAGTTTCCAAAGGGAACTGTGCTCTACAGAGTGACCTAAATAATGCGAACTAAAGCAATACAATATACATGAAAAGTGCAGTTTTTTCGTCATAACGCCGTCAAATGACGTCACATTGTCAAACTAGTTACATGTTTGGAAAGCACTCAACAAGGGCTTCAATTTGAGGTACTACTCGATATGGTAACTGAAACTTGAAAATTTTACCTTTTGGTCAAAATTGAATGACCTTCAAAATGACCTTGAAGGTCAAGGCCGATCGACACCAAAAACTAATCAACTGAGCGCCATACCACACCCTATATACCCACCAAGTTTGGAGATCATAAGATCAAAGTTACTCAAAAAATAAGGGTTTCGTAATTTGACCTTGGGGTCAATAATTTTCGACCTCCAGCGCTAACCATGAAGGTCAAGGCCGATCGCCACCAAAAACTAATCAGCTGAGCGCCGGACCATATACTAGATTCCCATGAAGTTTGGAGACGATCCGATCAAAGTTACTCAAAAAATAAGGGTTTCGTCGACCTCCATGATTGACCACAAAGTGACCTTGACCTTTGACCTTGACCTTCAAAATTTTGTGTGCTGAAGGGTATCTCTATAGGACTCTGATATGCGAAGCTACAGGAGTTTCCAATAATAACTGTGGTCTACAGAGTGATCTAAACGTGAAAAAAAATGAAATTGAATGACCTTCAAAATGACCTTGAAGGTCAAGGCCGATCGACACCAAAAACTAATCAACTGAGCGCCATACCACACCCTATATACCCACCAAGTTTGGAGATCATAAGATCAAAGTTACTCAAAAAATAAGGGTTTCGTAATTTGACCTTGGGGTCAATAATTTTCGACCTCCAGCGCTAACCATGAAGGTCAAGGCCGATCGCCACCAAAAACTAATCAGCTGAGCGCCGGACCATATACTAGATTCCCATGAAGTTTGGAGACGATCCGATCAAAGTTACTCAAAAAATAAGGGTTTCATTGACCTCCATGATTGACCGCAAAGTGACCTTGACCTTTGACCTTGACCTTCAAAATTTTGTGTGCTAAAGGGTATCTCTATAGGACTCTGATATGCGAAGTTACAGGAGTTTCCAATAATAACTGTGGTCTACAGAGTGATCTAAACGTGAAAAAAAATGATTAACCACAAACAAAAAAACAAATAAAACTCACCCACAGGGTGAACCGTATCTTGCCTTGACAAATTGACCGCAAAGTGACCTTGACCTTCAAAATTTTGTGTGCTAAAGGGTATCTCTAAAAGACTCTGATATGCGAACTTACAAGAGTTTCCAGAAGGGAACTGTGCTCTACAGAGTGACCTAAACAATGCGAACTAAAGCAATACAATATACATGAAAAGTGCAGTTTTTTCGTCATAACGCCGTCAAATGCCGTCACATTGTCAAACTAGTTATATGTTTGGAAAGCACTCAACAAGGGCTTCAATTTGAGGTACTACTCGATATGGTAACTGAAACTTGAAAATTTTACCTTTTGGTCAAAATTGAATGACCTTCAAAATGACCTTGAAGGTCAAGGCCGATCGACACCAAAAACTAATCAACTGAGCGCCATACCACACCCTATATACCCACCAAGTTTGGAGATCATAAGATCAAAGTTACTCAAAAAATAAGGGTTTCGTAATTTGACCTTGGGGTCAATAATTTTCGACCTCCAGCGCTAACCATGAAGGTCAAGGCCGATCGCCACCAAAAACTAATCAGCTGAGCGCCGGACCATATACTAGATTCCCATGAAGTTTGGAGACGATCCGATCAAAGTTACTCAAAAAATAAGGGTTTCGTTGACCTCCATGATTGACCGCAAAGTGACCTTGACCTTTGACCTTGACCTTCAAAATTTTGTGTGCTGAAGGGTATCTCTATAGGACTCTGATATGCGAAGTTACAGGAGTTTCCAATAATAACTGTGGTCTACAGAGTGATCTAAACGTGAAAAAAAAATGATTAACCACAAACAAAAAAACAAAAACACAAAAAAATAACATATGTCACCCACAGGGTGAACCGTATCTTGCCATTTGACCTTGACCTTAATAATTTCGTATGGTGAATAGTATGTCTTCATGACCAACGCACATGAAATATTGAAAGATTTTGATGAGAACTGAGGAAATAATTTTTTCATGAAAATTCCGTTTTTTCGTCATGACGTCATCAAATGACGTCATAGCGTCAAACTGTTTACAGATCTGGGAAGCACTCATCAAGGGCATTCATATGAGGTATTACTCGATATGGTACCTACGATTTCAAAATTTGACCTTGGGGTCAATAATTTTCGACCTCCAGCGCTAACCATGAAGGTCAAGGCCGATCGCCACCAAAAACTAATCAGCTGAGCGCCGGACCATATACTAGATTCCCATGAAGTTTGGAGACGATCCGATCAAAGTTACTCAAAAAATAACGATTTCAACATTTGACCTTGGGGTCAATAATTTTCGACCTCCAGCGCTAACCATGAAGGTCAAGGCCGATCGCCACCAAAAACTAATCAGCTGAGCGCCGGACCATATACTAGATTCCCATGAAGTTTGGAGACGATCCGATCAAAGTTACTCAAAAAATAAGGGTTTCGTCGACCTCCATGATTGACCACAAAGTGACCTTGACCTTTGACCTTGACCTTCAAAATTTTGTGTGCTGAAGGGTATCTCTATAGGACTCTGATATGCGAAGTTACAGGAGTTTCCAATAATAACTGTGGTCTACAGAGTGATCTGAAGGTCAAGGTCAAAGGTCAAGGTCGACCTCCAGCGCTAACCATGAAGGTCAAGGCCGATCGCCACAAAAAACTAATCAGCTGAGCGCCGGACCATATACTAGATTCCCATGAAGTTTGGAGACGATCCGATCAAAGTTACTCAAAAAATAACGATTTCAACATTTGACCTTGGGGTCAATAATTTTCGACCTCCAGCGCTAACCATGAAGGTCAAGGCCGATCGCCACCAAAAACTAATCAGCTGAGCGCCGGACCATATACTAGATTCCCATGAAGTTTGGAGACGATCCGATCAAAGTTACTCAAAAAATAAGGGTTTCGTCGACCTCCATGATTGGCCACAAAGTGACCTTGACCTTTGACCTTGACCTTCAAAATTTTGGGTGCTGAAGGGTATCTCTATAGGACTCTGATATGCGAAGTTACAGGAGTTTCCAATATTAACTGTGGTCTACAGAGTGATCTAAACGTGGAAAAAAAATGATTAACCACAAACAAAAAAACAAAAAAAAAAACAAACAAAAAAACAAACATACAAGCTGACTAATACATCTTGCAAAAACTTCGTTTTGGCAAGATAACAAAAAAACAAACAAAATAAAACATCACCCACAGGGTGAACCGTATCTTGCCAGGGTTTCGTTGACCTCCATGATTGACCGCAAAGTGACCTTGACCTTTGACCTTGACCTTCATAATTTTGTGTGCTAAAGGGTATCTCTAAAAGACTCTGATATGCGAACTTACAAGAGTTTCCAAAGGGAACTGTGCTCTACAGAGTGACCTAAATAATGCGAACTAAAGCAATACAATATACATGAAAAGTGCAGTTTTTTCGTCATAACGCCGTCAAATGACGTCACATTGTCAAACTAGTTACATGTTTGGAAAGCACTCAACAAGGGCTTCAATTTGAGGTACTACTCGATATGGTAACTGAAACTTGAAAATTTTACCTTTTGGTCAAAATTGAATGACCTTCAAAATGACCTTGAAGGTCAAGGCCGATCGACACCAAAAACTAATCAACTGAGCGCCATACCACACCCTATATACCCACCAAGTTTGGAGATCATAAGATCAAAGTTACTCAAAAAATAAGGGTTTCGTAATTTGACCTTGGGGTCAATAATTTTCGACCTCCAGCGCTAACCATGAAGGTCAAGGCCGATCGCCACCAAAAACTAATCAGCTGAGCGCCGGACCATATACTAGATTCCCATGAAGTTTGGAGACGATCCGATCAAAGTTACTCAAAAAATAAGGGTTTCGTCGACCTCCATGATTGACCACAAAGTGACCTTGACCTTTGACCTTGACCTTCAAAATTTTGTGTGCTGAAGGGTATCTCTATAGGACTCTGATATGCGAAGCTACAGGAGTTTCCAATAATAACTGTGGTCTACAGAGTGATCTAAACGTGAAAAAAAATGAAATTGAATGACCTTCAAAATGACCTTGAAGGTCAAGGCCGATCGACACCAAAAACTAATCAACTGAGCGCCATACCACACCCTATATACCCACCAAGTTTGGAGATCATAAGATCAAAGTTACTCAAAAAATAAGGGTTTCATAATTTGACCTTGGGGTCAATAATTTTCGACCTCCAGCGCTAACCATGAAGGTCAAGGCCGATCGCCACCAAAAACTAATCAGCTGAGCGCGGACCATATACTAGATTCCCATGAAGTTTGGAGACGATCCGATCAAAGTTACTCAAAAAATAAGGGTTTCATTGACCTCCATGATTGACCGCAAAGTGACCTTGACCTTTGACCTTGACCTTCAAAATTTTGTGTGCTAAAGGGTATCTCTATAGGACTCTGATATGCGAAGTTACAGGAGTTTCCAATAATAACTGTGGTCTACAGAGTGATCTAAACGTGAAAAAAAATGATTAACCACAAACAAAAAAACAAATAAAACTCACCCACAGGGTGAACCGTATCTTGCCTTGACAAATTGACCGCAAAGTGACCTTGACCTTCAAAATTTTGTGTGCTAAAGGGTATCTCTAAAAGACTCTGATATGCGAACTTACAAGAGTTTCCAGAAGGGAACTGTGCTCTACAGAGTGACCTAAACAATGCGAACTAAAGCAATACAATATACATGAAAAGTGCAGTTTTTTCGTCATAACGCCGTCAAATGCCGTCACATTGTCAAACTAGTTATATGTTTGGAAAGCACTCAACAAGGGCTTCAATTTGAGGTACTACTCGATATGGTAACTGAAACTTGAAAATTTTACCTTTTGGTCAAAATTGAATGACCTTCAAAATGACCTTGAAGGTCAAGGCCGATCGACACCAAAAACTAATCAACTGAGCGCCATACCACACCCTATATACCCACCAAGTTTGGAGATCATAAGATCAAAGTTACTCAAAAAATAAGGGTTTCGTAATTTGACCTTGGGGTCAATAATTTTCGACCTCCAGCGCTAACCATGAAGGTCAAGGCCGATCGCCACCAAAAACTAATCAGCTGAGCGCCGGACCATATACTAGATTCCCATGAAGTTTGGAGACGATCCGATCAAAGTTACTCAAAAAATTAGTGTTTCGTCGACCTCCATGATTGACCACAAAGTGACCTTGACCTTTGACCTTGACCTTCAAAATTTTGTGTGCTGAAGGGTATCTCTATAGGACTCTGATATGCGAAGTTACAGGAGTTTCCAATGACTCGATATGGTAACTGAAACTTGAAAATTTTACCTTTTGGTCAAAATTGAATGACCTTCAAAATGACCTTGAAGGTCAAGGCCGATCGACACCAAAAACTAATCAACTGAGCGCCATACCACACCCTATATACCCACCAAGTTTGGAGATCATAAGATCAAAGTTACTCAAAAAATAAGGGTTTCGTAATTTGACCTTGGGGTCAATAATTTTCGACCTCCAGCGCTAACCATGAAGGTCAAGGCCGATCGCCACCAAAAACTAATCAGCTGAGCGCCGGACCATATACTAGATTCCCATGAAGTTTGGAGACGATCCGATCAAAGTTACTCAAAAAATAAGGGTTTCGTCGACCTCCATGATTGACCACAAAGTGACCTTGACCTTTGACCTTGACCTTCAAAATTTTGTGTGCTGAAGGGTATCTCTATAGGACTCTGATATGCGAAGTTACAGGAGTTTCCAATAATAACTGTGGTCTACAGAGTGATCTAAACGTGAAAAAAAATGATTAACCACAAACAAAAAAACAAAAAAACAAAAAAACAAACAAAAAAACAAACATACAAGCTGACTAATACATCTTGCAAAAACTTCGTTTTGGCAAGATAAAAAACAAAAAAACAAACAAAAAAACAAACATACAAGCTGACTAATACATCTTGCAAAAACTTCGTTTTGGCAAGATAATAATAATAATACATTTATTTTGTATAGCGCTTTTCAAGAAACCCAAAGACGCTTTAACATGGTACATAAAACAAAGACAAAAGAGACAAAAATACATAATTAAATAACCAAACAGAAAGGAAGGAGAAGGAGAAGAGACGATCAGGGGTTGAATGCGGTGTTGAACAGGTGGGTCTTGAGTGATGATTTGAATGTGGTGAGTGAGGAGGAGTCTCTGATGGTTTGAGGCAGTGAGTTCCAGAGTGTGGGAGCAGCGATGGAGAAGGCCCTGTCCCCCCAGGATCTGAGTTTGGTCCGGATGGGGGGGGAACAGGAGGTTGGCAGCAGCAGAGCGGAGGGTGCGGGTGGGAGTGTGTCTGGAGAGGAGGTCAGCCAGGTAGGATGGGGCCAAGGTTATGAAGGGGTTTGTAGGTCAGAAGGAGGATTTTGGACTGGATTCTCTGGGAGATGGGGAGCCAGTGGAGCTTGCGAAGGACGGGGGTGATGTGGTCCCAGGCCCGGGAGCGGGTGAGTAGACAGGCAGCGGAGTTCTGAATGTATTGAAGTTTATTGATGATATTTGAGGGTGAACCATAGAAGAGGCTGTTGCAGTAGTCCAGACGGGAAGTGATGAAGGCGTGGATGAGGGTTTCTGCAGCTGTGGAGGAGAGGGATGGACGGAGACGGGCAATGTTTTTCAGATGAAAGAAGGCTGTCTTGGTGATCTGTTTAGTGTGTTTATCGAAGGAGAGGGTTTGATCAAAGATGATGCCAAGATTCCGGATGTGAGGGGAGGTGGGTACTGGGATACCGTCGATATTGAGGGTGAAGTTGTGGGTGGATTTGGTGAGCGTTTTTGGTCCAATAATGATTATTTCGGATTTATCACAGTTTAGTTTGAGGAAGTTGATTTGAAGCCAGTATTTTATTTCAGTGATGCAGTTTGTCAGGATAGAGTGGGTGACAGTGGAAATTGACTTGGCGGAAATGAAAAGCTGGATGTCATCGGCAAAGCAGTGGAATTGGAGACCATGGCGACGGATTAAGTGACCAAGGGGGAACAGGTACAGGATGAAGAGGAGGGGACCGAGAACTGAACCTTGGGGGACACCTTGGGGGAGGGGAGCGGTGGGGGATTTGCAGTTATTGATGGAGATGAACTGGTGCCTGTCGGGGAGGTATGATTTGATCCAAGAAAGGGCAGTGCCAGTGATGCTAAAGGTGGTTTCAAGTCGGGTAAGGAGGATGATGTGATCGATGGTGTCAAAGGCAGCGCTGAGGTCGAGAAGGATGAGAATGTTGAGGTTACCGGCGTCGGAGGAGAGAAGAAGATCGTTGGTGATTTTGAGGAGTGCAGTTTCCGTACTGTGGTTGAGGCGGAACCCGGATTGGAATGTTTCATACAGGTTATTGGCAGAGAGGTGATGTTTGAGTTGAGTGGCTACAGCACGTTCCAAAACCTTTGACAGAAAAGGTAGGTTGGAGATGGGTCTGAAGTTATTTGGGGTGTCAGGGTTGAGTCCAGGTTTTTTCAGAATGAGGGTGACAGCAGCGATTTTGAGGGATGGTGGGACGATGCCAGTAGACAGGGAGGAGTTTATCGTTGCAGTGATAAGTGGAGAGAGAGCAGGAAGGCAAGCCTTAACAAAGCTGAAGGGGATGGGGTCCAGAGTGCAGGTGGCAGTTTTCATTCCTGTGAGGAGTTCAGAGAGGTCAGTAGGGGAGACTGGGGAAAACTGAGATAGGGGTTGGCAGGACAAGGGGGGGCAGATGGTTTGAGGGGGAACAGGTGCAGTAGTGGTTAAGCTGCTGTAGATGTTGTCTATCTTGCTTTGGAAGAATGAAAGGAAAGAAATGCAGTTGTCGGCTGTGAATGACTGGGTGGTGGTATCCAGGGGGCTGAGGAGTTTGTTTATTGTGGAGAAGAGTGCTTTTGGGTTTCCGGAGCAAGAGTGGATTATTTGAGAGTAGTAGGTGGAGCGGGCGCGGGAAAGGGCATCTTTGTAATGCTGCAGAATAACAATGGACAGAATATCACCGTGTTCAGATGTGTGTGCATTGTGGAAATGAGACATCAATTTCATCAATTAGTCTTTGTCTTCATCTTTGCCAGGCAGAAGTTCACATACCATATCCCTTCATAAGAGGTCAAGGGCTCAGAACATGCAGAATTGACGAATAAATAATGAAAATAGGAACTGCATAATGCGAGGGGCAGTCTTGGAATCTGTGACACAGGAGGAGGATCTGGGGGTGGTCGTTGATATGAGCGGGGTGGAGGAGGCGGTGTGTAAGTTCGCAGAACTTTTGAAGACCAAGACCTCCTGATGTCTTGAAAATCCCATCAAAGTAATTGCATATTTAGTATGTCAATGCAGTGCCAACTGTACTAATAAGCTGATACTCATTTTGCTAACCTCAGAAAGATGACAGTCTGAGTCAACCCACCTGGTGTAAAGCTCATTGGGTTTTAGTTTGGGTTTACAGAGATAAATTACAATTCAATAGACAGTGTTCGCACTGTTTCGAAATTTGAGAGGCCTCACCTTGAATCATGTGTATAGCTTTGGTCACCACATCTGAAGAAGGACTGAGTCGCTGCTATATACAGCATGTGGAGGATTCAGAATTCCCGGTTTAGCTAGATTAATCTAGGAAGAGTGGCTTCAGGAGACAGGCCATTTTCCATTAGAAAGGAGGTGATTACGACAGGATCTTATTGAGATGTTTAAGATGATGAAGGTTATCGACAAAATAGGTGCAGAAGCGTTTTTCAGCAGAATAGAGGTGATCAGACCAGGATCCATGGCCTAAGGCAGTAATAAGCAAGGGGTATTATCTATCTATAATTCCATTAATCTCTGTGTGTATGTGTGTATGTGTGTATGTGTGTATGTGTGTATGTGTGTATGTTTGTCTGTGACCGCTGTTTCTCGACAACCACGGGTCCGATATACTTTAAACTTGCCAGGTATATTGCTGGGGACCCGAGGATGTGCCTTTTCAAGGTTTCATATTAATTGGACAAGTACTTACCGAGCTATGTCCAAAAAACGATTCAACCAATCAGAGAGCAGCGAGTTATCGCATGTGCCGCACGTGGCGAACACACTCTGCCTCGGACGGCACATTTGAGAGCGTATTCATTTATTTCACGTTGGCAAACTATGTTGCCCCTATGTTGGCGTTAAACTATGTTTTAAAACTAATTAAAACCATTTCATGTAAATAGAGGGGGGGGATTGTCACTGTACTCACAAGCCGTTCGCCGTTCGCTTTGGCGTTGCGAATGGACCAAAACATTTCATGAACCAAACCATTTCATGTAAAGTGTTAGCCGTTCGCTTTGGCGTTGCGAATGGACCAAACCATTTCATGGACCAAACCATTTCATGTAAATAGAGGGGGGGGGGATTGTCACCGTACTCGCACCCACGTACCCACGTACCCACGTACGGGCATTGCACCCACGTACGGGCATGCCCTAGTCTATCTATGATTCCATTAATCTCTGTGTGTATGTGTGTATGTGTGTATGTGTGTATGTGTGTATGTGTGTATGTTTGTCTGTGACCGCTGTTTCTCGACAACCACGGGTCCGATATACTTTAAACTTGCCAGGTATATTGCTGGGGACCCGAGGATGTGCCTTTTCAAGGTTTCATATTAATCGGACAAGTACTTACCGAGCTATGTCCAAAAAACGATTCAACCAATCAGAGAGCAGCGAGTTATCGCGTGTGCCGAACGTGCCGAACAGACTCTGCCTCGGACGGCACATTTGAGAGCGTATTCATTTATTTCACGTTGGCAAACTATGTTGCCGCTATGTTGGCGTTAAACTATGTTTTAAAACTAATTTGCGATTCTTTCGCTTTCCTGCGCGTTTGTGCACGCTATGGCGATTTCTTTACCAAACTCCGGAAGCCGTTCGCTTTGGACCAAACCATTTCATGTAAATATAGGGGGGGGGGGGTTGTCACCGTACTCGCAAGCCGTTCGCTTTGGACCAAACCATTTCATGTAAATAGAGGGGGGGGATATAATTTTAGATATAGATATAGTACGGGCATGCCCTAGTTCTCAGAAAGCAGTCAATGCACGGAATGATCTCCTTGGAAAGTGAGCGGCAGCAGAAACAGCAGATCAGGTTAAACTGGAATTAGTTAGGCACCTTTAAGTTTTGAGGATGGAGGAGTTCATGGACATTGGCAGGACTGGTTGGTAGCTTAGGTATCGACGAGTGATTGTGCACTTATTTGTATACAAATTTGTAGATGCTTTGGGTTATTGCCATGTAAATTAAAATCTTAGATTACAATGCACAATTAATAGTTATGCATGTCCTTTTGCAAAAAAAATTTATTATGAGCCTGTACCCCGCACAGCAGAAGATAGAAGATAGGGTTTTGCAATCACGTGTGTGTGTGTGTGTGTGTGTGTGTGTGTGTGTGTGTGTGTGTGTGTGTGTGTGTGTGTGTGTGTGTGTGTGTGTGTGTGTAACAATCGATTTTGCTGCTTTGACATGTCAACGGTTTCCATGACAACGGGCTTGTTTTAACTATTGTTTTCATCAAGTTTAGTTCGGTTACAAAGCGGATGCAGAGAAGCTTTGCATTTTGAGATGCCTTCTAGTTATTATTATTGTTGTCTATTTTGATTAACTTTTGTTGAAAGAAAATCATGGACAATTCTATTAAATGTTGATTTTTCCCACCAAAAAGTAAAGCATTTCAGGTACATATAGTGAAACTACAATCACCAAGCTTCCTTTCACAGAACATCACCAAATGGCATCTGCCATCTACCATTTAAAAGGAAAGCTTTGCCTTTCATTTGCTTCTTATGCACAGCACGTCAGATACTGGCTTCTTGTTTATTGGTGTCTGAGAAAACGAATCTGGATGAAAAATGTTTGTTCTAGAAGAATTCCCAAGTTAGTAATGTAGCACAGTGTACCAGCAGTTGCCCAAGCCCTTTAAATAAATATTTTATATGGCCAGTAAATGTTCACATTCTCACATTGCTTACCTCTGCACAGGCTGGAGAAAGGTAGTGTGTACTGAGCAACAAAGTCATTGCATGAAGCTGTCATGATCCTCCACTACAAAACGAACTAGATGGTATTCAGAGAAAACCCTACCCTATCCCTGCGCAGTCAACTTGGTGTGAGCCAACTTTTCTATTTTTGAATCTTTTTTTTAAAATCCGATATGGCTGCCAGACCACGTGAGCGATGACATCATAAATGTATATTCTCTAAATAATTGCTGCATAGATCATGCTCAATAAATTTCAAACTGATCAGACTAAGCGTTGTCCCTGTTGAATTATGACATCATAATCATGGCACCAATGACATCATCATTAACAACACCTATTCCCCATATGGAGTTATTTACAATGAGCCACGTTTCAATTTTTTAAATACTGACATGGCACACACTTTACTTTACTGAAATGCAGACGCAAACGTTATATTTTCGTCAAAAATCGTCGGAATTTCGCCGTATCTGTTTTGGTCGTGTGTTAATATACCTTAACGATAGACAAATCTGAAATCAGAATTTTATTTGAGGTCAAAATGATCCCGTGAGGTCGCTCCGTACTTTGCATGCTCGTCATGAGCAGTGTGATAATTAATTCCATGCCCACTCCAGAAGAGACTTCTTCTTCACGCAATAATAACTTCTAGCTTCCAGACCGTACATCCAATCATCTTGAAATTTTGCACACTTGTTACACTTCATTACCTCTACTATAATATAAAGTTTTATGTCGATCAATGAAGCGGTTCAAGAGTTATACATTTTTTTATATTTTCGTTTAATTATTTATATCTGCCAAACCACGTCACCTATTGCAAATTCCAAAAGGTAATTTTAGTAGACTGATATGCTGAACACATCTGTGATGTTTCCCCTCCATAGGATCAAAAATGAGGGAGGAGCTAGGTTTTAAAAGTTTACGCTTAAAAACGTCATAACCCTGAAACCATGTGACGCATGACGTCATGCTCAGTGACTTTTTTGATCGTCATGGGTATGCGATTCTGCCTGTAAAGTTTGGCCTCGATTTGTTCAGTCGTTATGGAGAAAATTGGATTTTAGTGACGGCCCAAAACAATATGGCGGCCGAACCACGTAACCTAAAACGTCATTATAATTTTATTTCGGCATCAATTTATACCGAGAAGATGCTCAAGAAATTTCATCCTGATCAGATAAAGTTTTTTTTACTTGCCAAATTATGACGTCATAACGGCGGCACCTTTGACGTCATCATTCACATATGTTATTCCGCATGGAGAGTTCTTTGCAATGAGACCTGTCAATTATTTCTGTGCAGCGGTCTTTGAGATATAGAGGTGCAAAGTTTTTTGGTTTTACCAAGATGGCGCCCGTACCACATGACCTGTGACGTCATAATATTCACTAAAATATTCTACAGGAGGCCCTCCTATGGTGAAAATTTCATGTCAATCGGACCAACGGTTGCCGAGAAAATGAATTTTTAAAATGCTGACACGGCACACACTTTACTTTACTGAAATGCAGACACGCAAGTACGTACGTACGTACGTACCCGAATGCTTAACCCTGCCTTTCGCTTCCTGAGTGCAGGGTAATAAGAGCCAGCTCAGAGACTCGTTCCACTCAGGGCTGAAGCCTGTGGAGGTTAGAATATAGATAAATAATATGTTGATGGTTTTTAAAGACAGCTAAGATCAGTTTTTAAAGAGAGCTAAGATCAGACATCAAGAAGATATGTCTGTACTTACCAGATTTGTTTACATCACTGGGGTACATTAATTAACAACTAATTTCTTTCAAAATAACATTACATGTGTAAGAGGTTTGACCTTGCAAATCCAGTTTTATAGGGGGCGCTATTCTACAGCAACCAGTCGACATTGCTCAAAGCTCTTAGATTTTTGTTTATATTTTTCGTTATTACCCTCGCCACAGGAGAGGGTATTGCATTTGGGTCCGTTTATTACTTGGCAAAAAAATTATTTTAAAAAAATAATTATGTTCATCACTCCGGATTGTGTGTGTGTGTTTGTTTGTTGGTGTGTGTTTGTGTGACTGTCCGCTCACTTATACTTGCCTGCAGGTCACAATTTTAAACATCTTCACAAAACTTCAACAAACGGTAGAGTTTGTGGTCAGACAAAATCCTATATATTTTTGAAGTCAAAAGTTCAAAATCCTCAATTTTCATCTGATTGACTTAAAATTTGAATAGGATTTTCATATCAGCTAACTGAATTCAACCACCAACTATTTTGGAGATCAACGTAGGCCAAAAGGTCAACATAGGCCAAACTTCTAAAATTTACAATTTTCATCGATTAATTTAACTTGAAGAAGATTTGCATGTCAGGTCACATAATTCAACCACCAATTATTTGTGAGGTCAAAAGGATGCTCTACCGAGTGCCATTCTACTTTGTTCTCTTTTGCGAGGTGTCGCTCCATGAGTGATTTTTCATTTGTTTGTCTGTCTGTCTGTCTGTTTGGCCGCACAAAATGAGGATGCTTTTCTCTGCAACCGTTGATCCGATTACAAAAAAAAATTCACCAGAGGAGCACCTCCTCATGTAGAATTTTCTAATGATAATTATGACGTCAAAGGTCACGTGGTACGGGCATCATCTTGGAAAAAATGAAAAACTTTGCACCTCTATATCTCCAAAAGTGCTGAATAGAAAAAAATGTGACATCACTCATTGTAAGGAACTCTCCATGGGGAATAAAATCTGTTTATGATGTCATAGGTGCGTGCCTTCATTATGACATCATAATTCGACATGTACAAAACTTCATCCGATCAAGATGAAATTTCTTGAGCATCAGAGGGATAAATTTGTGAAGAAAATAAAAGATGGTGTCAACGGTCACGTGGTTCCACCGCCATATTTGTTTGAACACAAAAGCCTTAAAAACACATCATATTGAGGGTCTGCAATCTCTGATTGCTCTTTCTTGTTGTACTTGTAAAGAGACGATAATTATTTCATGAAAAGATTAATTCTCAAAACTCACCAGTTGGCGACTCTTCCTCAACAGATTCATTTGTCACTTTAGGCTCAGCATTCCTGCAGAAAATAAAGATTTCATAAAGCTGTTGTTAAATAAATGTCGCAAATAAGAAACAATGTGAGAATAAAAATAGCAGTCACGGAGATGAAAAACAGACTGCATCGGGTATTTGTGTTTGCTACATTTAGACAGCAAACAACACCACTACCCTGTGCTACCCTAACGCGCATCTTCAAATACAGTTGACAATGAAGCCAAGAAGTGTCAAGTGGTAAAGACGATGTGAAGATCACCAGAGTTGTTTTTTTTAACCACACTTTTTTCTTTCCCCTTCATGTTGCAAGCACCTACACTCACCTCTGAGCTGTCTAGCCTGGGTTTGAATCCGAGAGAGTTCTAAAGGATCATTATACAGGGTTCTAAAGGGTAATTCTTATGGGTTTATTTCTCTGCGTGTTGTTTCTGAGGCCTCACAGGCCTCCGGTTTACATGAACCGCTGCACGCTGCAAATTACCAGCGTTAGGCTATGGTTACGTGAGTGGGTGCAAGTGTGGTATTTGGAGATGCCAGTGTTTCCTGAGAAGAAGAAAACAAGACTGAAAGTCTACCAGTGGTGTCGCCATTGTAATCAAATATACGCTTTAGAAACCTTTACAATTAAGCTTTGGAACCCTCCAGAACTCTTTAGAATTACACTTTTGAGACAACGGATCTCGTCTGAACCCTTAGCTTTGATAAACTGGAAAGACATATGGCACGATTGAAGTCTAACGCACTCGGACCTGGAACCAGAAGTTAGTGTTTATTTTGTTCAAGACTTGCCCTGCTTCCATATTATAAGTTCACGTTCTCCATCACGATGCTCTTCCATGAGACTCCATTTTGCAGAGAAACTACAAGAATGGAACGTGTAAAAAGAGAAAAAAATGAGTGCCAGTTACCATAAAGATTCCACCTGGTCCTGGTGATTTTCCTTGAACCAAGTGTGGTTCACAACTTCCTGCAAAACAATGAATGTGTTGGAATCAAATATAAACATGATCAGGAATCACCTGCACTGGTGAGCAATTGCATTTTGATCCACAATAACAGGATGTCAGCAATCCCCAGCATGTGTGAACATTCTTGTTCATGCAAGTAAAATACCGCAGTTGAAAACTATCAATCCCTCACCGTCATAGTGAACCTCTCCATTGGATCCTTCCGAAGCATCGCAGTCAGAAGGGAAACCAATGTTTCCCTTGCAAAGGTTGGTGAACTGTTTCCCACAATGAAGTCAGTCTTGTCATGTGACGTCTGCAAAGAAGCAAAACAAATGTATTTGTGACCGAATCCTAAACAATCGTTGCAATCGAATACTTACATTTGCATAAAAAGCATATTCCAAACAAGCACTCACCGATGCAAATAACAAAGGTTTGACTCAAAACTCATAAAATACATTTTCATTCATCAAATAAGTTATGGTTGGTGTACAACACAAAAGTTTTGCTGAAATAGAAACAATCTCAGCTGAATAATTGGATATTAAGTACAGTATATGTGGGTTTATTCGGCCGAGGGCGAGCGAAGCGAGGACAAGGCTGCTTATTCCTGATACAGTGCCTTCAGAAAGTATTTACACCCCTCGACTTTTTTTCTAATATCTTGTTGTGTTACAGGCTGAATTTAAAATGGATGACCGATATTTCTTTGGTCACTGATCGACACATAATACGGTATTTCCCAGTGTATTAATCACGCTTATTTATCTGCAAAAAAGTTAAAAGTGGGGAGTGCGGTTAATACACAGATATAGAAAAAAAAGTCTCAAAAACAATCAATGCTGAATTTCAAATACAGACTTGGCATTTAATATGGAATTTTTTTTTTTTCTTGACTTGGGTTTACTTTCTGAACTCAGTATATCAATCAGATGAGTTTATTTTACCCTTCGGTGATGTCTTTGTTGAAAGAACCATGTCACTGATTGTCTTTCACAGCAAGAAGTCAATAACAGGATTATATCACAGGTGGCATGACAAAATGTAAGGACAGGTACATTTGACGATTGGCTTCACAATCGGGTATATAAGGGTTGTTGCGTTCTGTATTAGTGGAAAACAACTGCTGCACGTCTACAAAAGTTATTGCCGCTTCCTCTGGTGATGGTCCGTCAACTTGACAATGCTGTTTGTCATGGAGTGGTGGCTTTACGAAATTCTGGCATGAAACAGCGTGCTATTGCTCGGAAGTATGGCATCACTCAAGGTCAGGTGTCAAAGATCCTGAAACGAAATGCTCAGAGGGGTGTCCCTACTCCAATACCGAGGCCAGGACGTCCACGCAGAACCACAAGGAGAGATGATCACCAGCTACACCGGTTAGTCTGCAATGGCCGTACCAAGTCAGCTAATCGGCTTAGGGCTGAGTGGCAGCAACTGACAAATGTGCCTGTATCCAGAAGGCTAGTCAACCAACGACTGGTTCAAGCAGGCGATCGTGCCAGGCGTCCCCTGAGAAAGCCATCCCTGACCAGACAACACAGCCAGCGCCGATTGCAGTGGGCCAGAGAGCACCGTCAATGGCAGCCAGGACACTGGAATCACGTGACCTTCAGTGACGAGTCTAGATTTCTGGTCGATCGTCAAGATGGCCGCGTCTAAGTGCGCAGACAAGTGCATGAAGCCCACAACGAAGATTGTATAGTGCCAAGAGTCCAAGCTGGAAGTGGTGGGGTGACCCTTTGGGCTGCTTTTCATGCAGGGGGCAAAACTGACCTGGTTGTTCTGAATGGAAACCTGAACCAGTTCAAGTACAGGGTCATTCTGGAAGAAACATTGCTTCCATTTGCTCGTGCAGCCTTTCGAGGAAACTTTGTCTTCCAAGATGACTATGCACGGCCTCATCGTGCTCGCATGATCCAACACTTTCTTGCTGACCGTGGTGTAGAGCATATGGAGTGGCCTGCCATGTCCCCGGATATGAATCCGATAGAGAACTTTTGGGCAGAATTAACGCGTCAAATCGACAACTTGGACCAGCAGCCTACCTATGTGCGTGAATTGCAGCAGACTATTGTCACTTCATGGCAAGCGATTCCTGTCCAAACCTTGGCAAATCTCGTGAACAGCATGCCTCGACGTGTACGTGCTCTCCTGAATGCTCGTGGGGGTTACACGAAGTACTGAACTGTAATTTTACTGTCCGTAATCCCAGTCATAATTTAGCTTTTGTTTTTCTTGAAAAAAACTTTGGCTAATGTGCAAAATAAAGAGATACTTCTGGAAAACGTACAGAAGTTTAACACAGTACTGTCCGTGAATTGAGTTCGATATCAGTTTACATCACTTTCAAGGATCAATTTATTTGCTTCGAAATGTCAAATGTGGTTTTTGTTTCTTTTCAAGGTCACATTAACAAAATCTAGAATAATTTCAACATAATTCCAATGAACTTTTGGTTCTAAGTCATCTTGAAAAGTAAGTTCACCCCCACAAAAAAAATATTCCATATTAAATGCCAAGTCTGTATATTCCACTTGTCACATATATAACCAGAAGATATACATTCCACATATCGGGGAACGTTTAGAGCTCCAGGGCCAGGTTTACAATGGCTCCTGTGGCGCCTCGGTGCCAGGCCCCCATTCAGAAGGGGCCCTTAATGACCAAGATATATCTATCTATATTTCTAAAGTGTATACATTGCACTATGTTTATAGAGAGATTATGTGTAGAATATAATACTGCTTTTAAAAAATTGGGGCAATGACCCTGGACACAGGCTGAAACACAACAAAAATACCTTCTCAAGGCACTGTATGTGAAATACTTAAGACTCCCTTCACACAACACCCCATTCGAAATGGCACCTCCTACACACCACATTCATGATCATGACAGCATTTTCAAAAATACTCACTTCAATAATATTACGTCCATCAAAATGAAGTCCAACAAATAATTTTGTGAACAGGACGCCAAGTGCCCACACATCGACTGGGGGACCTTCGTAGCCATGTGCTGTGATCTCTGGTGCCATATAGCCACGTGTGCCACAGCAGGTAAACATTTTCTCACCACGTGTCAAAAAACTTCTGGCAGCTTTAAAGTCGATGACCTTCACGATCCCCTTATTGGTGAAAAGCACGTTTTGTGTCTGGAGAATAAACATAAATAAATATGTTAAAATATAAAATATATATTTGGTGATAAATGATGTTGAAGGAAATATGCAAATTTAAATGTGATGGTCAGGCAGGAAGAAAATTCCAGAAAGAGAAAACTTTAAAAAACATCCTCTACCAATGTCAGTCATTAGTTTACATAAAATGGAGGAGGTTGAAGCGAGAGCAGATAGCAAGGAGTATAAACAATAGAGTTGCAGGAAGTGAGACTTGGTTTAACTAAATGAGAGGAATCGAAGGCCACTCGATGTAGAGGTGTGAAAGGAAAGAGAAAAATCAGGGGAAGTGTCGCAATCTTGGCAAAGGACAACATTGTATCAAGAGAAAAGAGCGATCTGGAGCAGGGAATGAATGAAGAGTGTTCTGTGTGGATGGAGATTAGGGATGGAAGAGTTGTTAGGCACGTATAAGTAGGCTCTTGGAGTGATGGAAAAGTAAGATTAAAAGGTTCATTTAGAATTCAGAAAGGATTGTGGTGAGGGAAGAGCACTGATCATGGGTGATATTAATTTGCCAGGGATAGACTGGTTTCAGAAACAGGGAAAGAGCAGAGGAGAAATTTCGTGATCTTGTCCAGGATTGCCTTTTAATGCAGTTTGTCGATAATCCAATGAAGAACGGAGTGTTAGACTTCTTATGAGGTAATAATTTGAATATGGTGGAGAAGGTTGAGGAAGAACAGTATTTATGGACAAGTGACCATAACCTCATGGTGTAAGTGGGTTCTGATTGGATTCTGATCCAAGATCGAGATTGTAGGATGAGGTTACCAGACGTCAGGAAGGTAAATTTTGAGAGTTTGAGGAGAGTTTCCTTAAATTTGGAAAAACTACCAGGAGAGCAATCAGTTTCAGAGAAATGGGCAACCTTCAAAGAGGAAATGAACAACATCTTCACAATGTCGCCGTTAATAGAAATATCAAAATTAAACACAAATTCCAACAGTGGGGGTTGTATTTTTCACACACAACAACCGAGCTGGATTGGGTATTTAATTTTAATATCTTACTTTCTATTTATATTTCAAGTTTAACTCATTATATAATAAACACAAAAGGGTCCATTTGTGACAGATCCCCCCTCTTTTCCTCCATTGTAGGTCATCACCCAACAATATGAATTTTGCTCTTTCCTCCACCTTCCACTCCCCACTCCCATTCCTTGCTTTGCTCCACCAAAAAATGGTTTTCATTGCAGTGTTATGAGGAACGTATCACGGTCTGCACTGGTGTAGTTAGTTACCTTTATATCCCTGTGCACAATGTTCTGGTAGTGCATGAACTCAACAGCATCAGCCATCTGGGGAGAGGAGGAGATTAAATATTCAAACATGGACACAGATTGTGGTTGTTAAGATTTTACAATTTTGAGTGCAATTCTTTCTGTCCTATTTCAAACCACATCATAAACATCACACCGAGGCTGAAACCAACTTCAGCTCACCTGCTTCATGGGACACCACAACTCTCTTTCTGTAAGTTTCCTCAGAAGAAGAATTTGGGAAGTGAGTGAACCTGCACACATCAGACAGCAACATACAAGGGAAACGCAATGAGATTCTTCATTTTTAAGAAACCAATAGAGGAAAAGTTGTTTTGTTTTTGAAGATTTGAATGTTTCATTGTTAAAATAAACACAAAATGAGAAAGATAAAAATGTGTATGCAAAATAAAAGGTCAGGGAAGAAAGAGCAAGGTGACTGCGGGCCATAGTTGGACACAATTAGGGGAAAGAAAGAACAAGAAAAGTGCAGGAAGATAGGGAGAGAGAGATAGAGGGGGGGAGGAGTAAACACAGGACAATGGAAGTGAAGGGCAGAATGAAAAGAGGGTTCAAGGGAAAAAAAATATCGAGGAAAGGATGTAGGGTGACATGAGATGGTGGTGCACCACATGCATTAAGACTTCGAGGGGAGAATGTGAATGAATAGTTTCCGGAGGACAGTTGCAGAAATGTGAGAAAAGAGGAATAAAAAGTGGAGGTGTGTGGAAAGTGTGCACTTTAAGTTTAACCAGGAGGGGATTACTGCAGGAACTTGTGTCGTGAAGGAAAGGGAGACTTATCAGTCTCTTCCAAGACACTCTGCCTTTTGACAGGCCGCATAAATGAGATGAGCCACCCCATCTGCCATGTTGAGAACTGGCAATGTGTTTCAGCCTCATCACGTGATATGACAATAATTTTGAGAGCTTCTTATTTCACAGAAACCAAATCAGTTTATGATGCTGCCATCTCATTACCTCAATGAGAGGTAGCCCAATCACGAACAGGTCTCCTGGATCCTGTGGAATACAAAGCTCTCAAAAGGTCTTCATTGGACAACAGACAGCATGTAGACTATGAGTTTAAGGAATTATTTGGAATGATGGAATCTGCAGCTCAGTTTGGAAGACAGCTTTGATATGTGATCCACGTCATGGCTGATGTTGAAGCCTATAAAGTCAAGAAACCGAACCACTTCCTGTGTTTGACCAGGAAAAAAGATCAGTTGGTTGTTTTTTTACAATCGTGCCGGAGTGACAGAGTGAAACTGAGATTTGTCAGAACTGAAAGAGATGGTCGAACAATCAGGATATCAAAATTCATGTTTACTAATTATTAACTTATTTAGCTACTCAGGTGAAAGTGGACTTGATAGACAGTGGATTTTCAGCAAAATGACGTCAGGAACCTCACCTCCTCCCACATACTCCAAAACGGAGGCGCAACGATTATCCATACGGATTCCCCAGTGGTAGATAATCTGGACTGAAGGGAAACAAGATAGTGGAGCATAAGTTAATATGGATTAAGAATCTTACCCAAAGTCAAATACCTTTGAACAACATGATCAACATGCACATTTTTTGTGATGTCAAGTAGTCAACAGGTGAGCCTCAACATAATCCCTTCACCATCACCATTCATGATCTTGTATGTAAACATTTATCTGGGTAGTGTGTGTACAAATCGCAATTCGTATCGAGTAGACTTAAGTTGAGGCAAACAACTGATCAGAATTCTTCCGAGAACATGACATTTGGCGAACACACAACTCAGATGCGGTTGGCTCAGTATATTTGATTTACAGTGTGTTGGAATCTCATTCTTGATTACACAAAAGCAAATGAACGTGAAACGCAAAGAGCTGATAAGAGGATCCGGTTTCCGGCAGCAGCTTCTCATCTTCTCTTCGCTTGTTTGGCTTCATGAAGCCTGGTGTTGGCTTCACTGTTAATGTTTCTGGCTGAAGATCTTCTGGTGTTGAATTTGAGCCCATATTGCACCCCTGAAATACCACCAGGTTGGTTTACTCAGCCCGTTATCTTTTAGACGTCGCAAAATGAGAACTGGCCTACTGGTAATTGATCAACGTGTGGCCCTGAATGGGTTTCGCGCTTATTTATCTTACGGGCCCCGCTGAACTCTACTGAACTCGAACCCGGCTCCCAGAGCCTACCTGCGGCCTCACTTGGCCGACAGACTACCAGTGGCAGAGTGCTCAACCAACCATACTCACGAACAGGCCACACGCCCAGCCATTCCACACACTAATGCACCCATCCAAGCAGTACTCTGCTACTTTCCGCACCACAGATGTCAATATCCACCAAATTTACCTACTCCCTCTGCCTACTCTTAACCTACTCTCCCCGGGTATTCGTGAAGGGATCCATCCTTCCCCCATCCATTCCTTCGCACCATGCACTCCACACCATTAATTCCACACACCTGTTTCCATACCAACATGCTCTCCACCTGCACACCATGCAAGCCAATGCACTCAATACACAATTACACACATCCACAATACACTTTACACACACACACACACACACACACACACACACACACACACACACACACACACACACACACACACACACACACACACACACACACACACACACACACACTGCCTCTCAATACCTCATTTCATCCTCAACTTAAAGCTCATACACACAGCATCATTTAGCTAACTATTTCCCTTCTAATACTGGAGCTTCCCCATCATCCCATTAAACTATGCACATCCCTCGTCGTTATCATCCAACTACTCTACTCTACGTCCCCACTACAGGAACAATGTCACTACTTAAATCTCGAGACACCTATGGTCATTTTCTAGATTCTATCAATTATCCTAACCCTCCCTGGCTAGGATTTCACCGCCATACCCCATAAACCTATAGCTCCTTTGCCCAAAAAAAAATAATGGATGTGAGGGATGGTAGAGCTACCTTCCTTCTACATCACTATCGCCATTACTACCACTATTCATTCACTATCTTGAGCCTCTCGTGCGGGAATGCATTTCCACAGCTTGGCTTCGAAAAGCCGGCTATCCGTGAGGATGGTCTGGCTCCTGTTGGTTGGGTCCGTCCGGAATTTTAGACTCTGGGGAGGAGGCATACTCGGTCCGAGATTCCATGGTCCGTCTCGGCGTGGAGCCCTGCGGTCTCCGGCCCGATGACCCAACCTCACCCGGTCGGAACACCGCCCCCACCAGGGGGCGAAGGTCTGACCTGGCCCTTCTCCCCCGGAATCGCGCCATTCGCCGCTACGACGCGGCACCGACAATACAGGGCGGGACCCGGCACGAATCGTGCACGGCGCTCCGTGCAGGAGCGACGCGGCAACGATCCCCGCCGGCCCCCGCAGCACACAAAGAACACCACGCCCCGAGAGCTCGCGTCGGCTACACGTCAGCCTAACCGCTGCCCCGGTCAGCGTCGATGCTCCACTCGCATGCTCACACCACACGTTCCTCTTCTCACTGGCAAAATGCGGCGCTCCAACGCCTCTCATACAACCCATACACTCCGTCAATTCCACCACCGCACTCGTTCGTGCATACCCTTCCGTTCCACACTTCGTTAACACACATCCCCACGCACACCCTGGCGCTCTCACACTACTCGCACACCCCGTTACATCCTGTAACAATCATGGGTGTGCACTCCTTTGCTGCACACCCACCCACGGGTGGGCAATCCCCCGCTGCACACCCAATCATGCGCTCTGATGTGCATTCCCGCACACTCTCTACAACCAACTCAGGTGTGCATTCTCGCACACGCTCCTCATCCATCTCATACTCCGTGTCACACTCACTCCCACTTTCACACTCTGTCGTGCACTCACCCTTACTTCCACACTCGCGCTCCGGCGCCGTTCGCACACGCACGCCATTTCCACTCACACAGCGCACCACGGACTTTCCACAAACGCCCGGGTTACGCTGGGATCCCAAGCGCGTGAAAAAACTTTTCGCGCCAAACACTCTCCCGCAAAATCTTTTTGTGCCATATACTACCCTACTCACCTTGGCGCTTCCTCTTCTTCGCTCCTGCACCACCTGCAAACTTTCCACTTGGTTATGCAGCACGACATCATGATGTGAATCCAAACTTTGCGCGCATTCCATCCTTTCCTTCAACGAGTGCTTTTCTAAGTCCGCCGTCTCTTCCAACCCCAATTTCCACTATTGCTTCGATTCCCTTTTCTTTATTCAGCTCGACGACCGCTGGCGCTAATAATATAAAATCTTTTAATTCGGCGGTCATCGGCTTCTCCAACCCCCGGGTCGCGATTTCTATCCTGGTCCACCTGGCTGTGCTTTGCTCCTCCTTGCTTTTCCCGTGCTCCTCAAGCCGCGCTACCCTGTCGCATACCGTTGTACCCTTCCTGCTCAACTCGCGGTCTTTGTCTCTCCCAATCTGTTTTATCTCATACGTGGCTTTGTCCCTCGCTAACCCCTCATTTATTTCCTGGGCTTTGCCATTTACGTCCTCCAATTGACCCTCAAATTTATTCTCTAATCCCCCCAATATGACTTCCCATCTCATTTCTCAACCCTCCATTTTGGTTTTCCATCTCATTTCTCAACCCTCCAATTTGGTTTCCCATCTCATTTCAGAACCCTCCAATTTGGTTTCCCAATTGCTCAATTTGGTTTCCCAACCCCATTTGCATGGCTGCCTGCAGCTGCGCAATGAGGTCCTGGATATTCATCCCTCCCACTTGCGCAGCGGGCGCGGCTCTCGTCGCCATGTGCGAGGCGCCGCCATTTTGTGCGCCTGCAATCCCCACTACCGCACCTTCTTCAATTCCCTCTTCCATTACTCCCACTTCTTCCCTGGGGTCCTGGGTTGACTCTAACCCTCCTCTACCCCCTCATTTCCCCCCACCGGCATCCGATCGCCTTGGTTATCCATGGCACGATTTAATTTGGATGTTGTAATAAAATTTCGGCCGCTCGAAAATCTGACCAAATTTTTCCACAGATAAGAAAATTTGGTTCAGGTCCAAATCCCACTCCTGACACCAATTGTTGCGGATCTCGGGCGTCGGCTCTCCCCTTATCAAGGGGGGGTTAATCCCCTTGTCCTTTTAGCTGGCCGTCCCGAGTCCTGGAAGTTATAACGTCCTTCCGGCGTGGCATTAGGTAGGGTTTGCTAGGCCTAGGGGTTCGCTGCTACCTAAGTACTAACGCCAGCCGGAAACGAGGGAATAACTCCCGCTCGAACCACGGATGTGATGGAAAATGCCGAGCGGATAGCAATCCGCGATCCGAGCTATTAACAAAGTGACTAAACCCGATTGTAGCGGTTCCTAATCGTGCCACAGGTACTCAATGGACAAAGGACGAATGCGATCGGATAAGAGAGCACACCAGAAAGTAGGAAGAACAAAGATGGGTTTATTAATTATTTACAAAGGAAAGAGGAAATGAAAGAATGTACAAGATAGGAAGAGGAAGAAGCAGGACACAGGGCAGTCTTAACCTAGGACCCCAGACAAACATACACACTCACACGGGGATTGTAGCTGGTGGATGGTCAGGTAGAGGGTCCGGTGATGGGGTCCAGGCTCCAGTCGGCTCCGGTCCAGCGGCGAAACCCAGCAGGCAGCTCCGCGTATATTGGACGCGACTGGACAGTTATTGCAATGGGGGAAAGCTGGGATGCTGCGTAGGTAATATTTGTACGTAATATCTCCGTATCAGTTCTGTACGCACGCCTCCGACCAAGCTCTTGTGCACCGCGCGTTCTCCCGAGAAGTCCCGTTACAATGCGCGAATCGTTCCAGTTCTCGCAATCACGACAGTCCTCTGCGCAGTCCCGTTGTAATGCACGCTGCCAACCAAGTCCGTCAAAGGGCTTTTCGCTCGCCTTTTTGTAACTCTCCGCGCGATCACTCCGCGAGCCAAAAAGCCATGCCTGTCGGTGATGGTCCCTCAGCCCTGGTTGGCTGGTGCGGGCTTACAGGCCACGCCTTTGATGACTGGATGACGTGGCCACACCTTCTTCTTGCCGTTCCGCCCCCTTTCTCGGGCCTAATCGCGTGTCTTATGGCGTCGTTTGAGCGAGCTTCAGCTCAAGGCAGCGAACGCTGCTAACAAAGGCGCGTAATGGCGCTGCTTGGAGAGGGAGGTCGCAAAATGGACGAAATGAAATGGGCCTACTTCTTATTTGATTGACAACGCAGAGTCAACTATTGGGAACACGGCCTTATCTAAACACATAATAATGAAATAACTGAAAGTCCTATGGTGTCCTACGTGTTGCTGTGGCCTACCTATGGATGCTACTTTTTTTTTTTTTCTTTTTTTTTTGTATACAAGATCGAGGCTCGTGAAAGAGCTAACATTAATCACACAAAAAGACAAACCGACACACAAAACACAAAAAACAAGGGGAGCGGTAGACAAGATGGGAAGAGAGGGGGAAGGACACAAAAGAGAGGGGGAAGGACACAAACACAACATTTGAGACCAGGGACATCGGGAGGACTTGGGGGGAGGTGGGAGAGGATTAAAACATATGAACACTGCAAGGACTCTGGGGTGAATTACCGGGGGTAGAAAAGATCAAGGTTTTCGATGGGGGAAGATAAGAGATGGTGGTGAACAGCTGTTTTAAAGACCTGGAGGGAGGAGTGGGATTGAAGGGAGTGGGGGAGTTTGTTCCAGAGGCGGGAGAAAAGGGGAATGAAAGAGTGAAGGTGAGCAGAGAGCCTAGACTTTGGCAGTTTACCCAGAAGAAGGTTGCAGGCAGATCTTGTGTGACCTGAAGGAATATTGGGTGGACAGAGCACAGAGAGAGCTGGGGGAGCAAGGCCGGAGAGGAGTCGGTAGAAGACAGAAAGCCCACCAACCTGCCTGCGGTGAGTGAGTGAAAGGCCCTCGGCGTTGACTACATCGCAGGAGATTCCAATGATTCTGAAAGCTTTGGCCTCAACAGCGTGAAGCCGAGCAAGGTGTGAGGCAGGAGCACCAGCCCAGAGGGGGGAACAGTATTCCATTGAGCTGCGGATGAAAGCCTTGTATGTGGTGAGGAGCTCAGGTGTGCCAAGGAAGGACTTCGCACGACGGAGGATGCCCAGTCGGCGACTGGCTTTGGAGGCCAGCTTGGAAATGTGGTTTTCCCAAGAAAGATCATGGCAGATAGTGAGACCCAAAAGCTTGAGCGACAGAACTTCTTGGAGAGGATTGTTGAGAAAGTAGATGGGAGGGTTGTCCAGTCGGTCCTTTCGGAGAGACATTGTAAGAGTGTGAGATTTGTCAGGATTGAAAGACATGTTCCACTTATTTGACCAGTCTGTGATTTTGTCCAGGTCTGCAGAGAGTGAGGAGGCTGCAGACTGCCGATCTGAGGGATGAGGAATGGAGCGACAGAGAGTAGAGTCGTCAGCAAAGAGATAGAGAGGATTTTCAAGAGAGTCAGAGAGATCATTGATGAAGACCAGAAAAAGCACAGGGCCCAGAACACTACCTTGGGGAACTCCAGCCTGAACAGGAAGAGGAGATGAGAGAAACCCATTCAGGGCCACACGTTGACTACGACCACAGAGGAAGTCCGCCAGCCATGCGTGGAGATTTCCATGGATACCAAAGGAGGAGAGTTTGGAGAGCAGAGCAGGGTGCCAGACCGTATCGAAGGCACGTGAAATGTCAAGGGAGACAGCTCTAATTTCCTGTTTGGCGTTGAGGACCTCCATCCACTGTTGAGAAAGCAGAAGCAGCATGTCCAGAGTAGAGTGACCAGGTCTGAAACCAAATTGATGATCAGAGATCAAGCCATTGGAGAAGAGGAAAGATTTAATATCTGAAGCAATGATGGATTCCATGACTTTGCTGATAATTGGGAGAAGGCTGATTGGTCTGTAGTTGCTGGGATCTGTTTTTGCACCTTTTTTGTGCAAAGCGGTGATGTTGGCTGATTTCCAAGCAGATGGCAGATGACCTTAAGCAAAAGAGAGGGTGAAGAAAACAGAAAGAGGGAGTGAAAGTGCAGAAGAACATGATTTTAGGACCCGTGGGCTGATGCCGTCAGGACCAGTTGCAGAATCAGAGTCGAGGGTTGCCAGAAACTTTTCCACCTTGTCAGGAGGAAAGGACACAGAGTCCAGGAGCAGCTGGGTACGACTGGGTACGGTGGGTACAGAGAGGGATGGGTTTGGGACACAAGATTTAGAGGCAAACACAGAGTTGAGGCATTCAGCTTTTTCACGTGCGGAGTCAGCCGTTAAGACGTTTGAGGTGAGGGAGGGGATGGAGGGGGAACAAACACCAGAAAGAGATTTGACCAGACGCCACCAGGATTTGGAAGAGGGAGACAGATAAGAGAGTTCGGTCTTGAGAATGGTGAGATATTGTTTCCTGGCTCTCCTGCGGGTGGACACACACTTGTTTCGGGCTTTGTGAAAGGAAATGAGATTTCCTTCCGTTGGATTTGCTTTCCAGGAGACGAAAGCAAGTTGTTTCAGGGCAACAGCCTCACCACAAGATTCCGTGTACCATGGACGGGAGGAAGGGTATGACAACTGAAGACGAGATGGTATAAATCTGTGCATGAGAGAGAGCAATTTACTTTGAAAGAATTCCCAGGATGAGTTGATGTCAGAGGCGGTAGAGATGGGAGACCAGTCCAGATGATTGATGGCTGCTTGAAGACCGTGCCAGTTGGCCTGAGTGAAATGCCAGACTCGTCGACGCTGAGGAGGCTCTCTGAGAATGGTCAGAGAGATGTCCACTTTGACAAGCACATAATCAGATGAGCCGATTGGAGCAGAAGAAGAGCAGCAGACGTTTTCAGGGAAGTTTGTCATAACCAAATCCAGAAGAGAAGATGCTCCGTTGACTGAGATCCGGGTCGGGAAATTGACAGATTGTGTCAGTCCCAGTGAGTCGCAGAAGTCCTTTGCTGAAGAGCCATGGCTGGTGAGAGAGGTACCCACACCCAGCCAACTGGCATGGTGACAATTGAAATCACCACATATGAGGAAGAGAGAGTTGGGATGGGTAGATAGAAGTTGGTCCATATTATCAGACAGTGAGATGTAGATGGAGTCATCGCTGATTGGTGGACGGTACAACACACATATGAACAAAAAGTGGGAGCGAAGGGGAAGCCGTAGCCAAAGGTATTCCTGGGGGTGAGGTGGAGAGAGGGCAGTGGAGGGCGAGTGAGGAAGAGAGTTTTTTATAAAGATAGCAACCCCACCTCCAGGACGAGGCTCAGGTCTATCATACCGGAGGAGGGAGTAACCTGGGAGAGATACCAAGGCATCAGAGACATCATGAAGGAGGAAAGTTTCTGTTAAGCAGATCACATCTGGTTTGTCAGAAGCAACCTGTATGGAGAGGTCAGTCAAGTTTGAGCGAAGGCCCCGGATGTTTGAGGTCCATACCGTTAATGAAGAGGAAGGGGGAGCATCGGGTCCAGAACAGGGGGGGGGAGGGGTAGGGTAAGATGTGGAAGAGGAGGAAGAGGTAGGGAGAGCTGTTGAAGGTGTGTCAGAGATTTCAGAATAGCTTGGAGAAAGGGAAGAATGGGGCGGACAAAAGGTTTGATGGAGATTGGGTGAGGCACAGTGAGGTGTTATTTGAGGAGGGGGAAGAGCAAGGCAGAACGTTTGGGGAGATGAAGGTGAAAGTTGGAAGGAGGAAGTAGCTGGGAGGATGCTTTGAGGAGGAGGGGTGAGAGGGGAGTCTAGGAGGGGAGGAGCGAGGGAGAGTCTCGGAGGGGAGGGGTGTGGGGGGGGTTTAGGAGGGAGGGGAGGGAAGGGGCAAGGGGGGAGATTTGAAAGGGATGGGTGATGGGGAGGATTTGGAGGGGAGGGGTGAGATTGGATTTTGAAAAGTGTACGATTCATGGGAAACGAACATTTTTTGCAAAATGAGTTTGAGACCTTCGAGTCAAAAATACGTTTGAGGACACTGGAGGAGGGATGGAGTTCTGGATAGTTTAGGGAATGTAGAAAGGAGGAACTGTAAGAGATGGTATTATATATATTTTTTGGAATGAATAGATTTGGTGAGCAAGACGAAAGCATCCTTTTGTAGGAAAAGAAGAAAAGGGTGTTATAATATATGAGAGAAAATAGTTGTTCAGGGGAGAGATTATACATTTCTAACCGCGTGATCGCGAACGAAGAACGAACGAACAAAAAGAACAAATAAAGGAATAAGACCTGGGAAGGAAATAGTTTTTTTGGGGTTTTTTTTTTGTTTGTTTGTTTTTGTGAGTACAGATATTAAACAAGGAGGTACGGGGTGAACAACTGGGACGAAACAGTGAACGAAAATAATTTCAGCGCATTCGACGAATCGCTGAGAGAAAAACAAACCACAAGGTCGGAGACGGTACGGTAGTCCAAGCCTACGAGTACTAGGCCGCAGAATACTCGATACCATTAACCGACGATTGTGTATACATGTACGAAAAATTAGCACCGAAGATTTTCCAAAAGATACGCTATAGGTACATACACCGAAAGATAGATACAGTCTCGACAAAAACACGATTGAGAAATATCACTTAGCTTCGAAAGCGTGAGCGCATGGAGCAGCTTCGAAAAGACGTGACCTCGCCGTGATCTCGACGAGACTTTAACCTTTAATGATGAGAATTATTTACAAGTATTTACACAGGTGTGGGTTCTAAAACCGCAACAATATATATATATTATATATGTATGTATGTATGTATGTATGTATGTATGTATGTATGTATGTATGTATGTATATATATATATATATATATATATATATATATATATATATATATATATATTTATATATATATATACAGTCATCCCTCGCTATATCGCGGTTCACTTTTCGCGGCTTCGGTACATCGCGGGTTTTTCTCGCTAGTATATGTAAAATTATATCGCCGATTTTTCGCTATATCGCGGGATTTTGCGGTATAAATGTATTTTTATATACTATTATTTTAAATATTTTTGTGGTAAAATAAGCATTTACTAGCCTAAAAAATTAAAAAACGTAAAAAAATAAGAAAAATACAGTAATTAAAACATATTACAAGAAATAAAATACTGTACATAGTGTACAGTAGAACAGTAGACAAAGAGACAAAGAGTCGTGCGTATGGAAAACGCAGATGCAGCAGCTTCCATTTGCGCTAGTTACCCACGTAATGGGTAACTGTAATGCTCTTTCTGGCTGTGCAGTACATTCATCATCGTCATCACCTTCATCGTCATCAGTACTGCACAGCTAATTCATCATCATCTTCATCACGCAAGTTGTAGTATTGAAGAGCCGGGGCTCTTGCTTGATACGGACGAAATGACGGGCAAGACACAAACTCGTCCGAGAAGATATTTATTCTCAAAACCAACTCGGGAACACTGAAAAGCCCATTTATCGGGCTGCATTATAAAGCACAACCAGAAACCGAAAGCCACGCCTCTCAAGCGTGGCGTGCTTCGGCGGTCACGTGATCAACAGGTGTAGCTGATTATACCCGCACGCGCCGAACGCTTTGGCGGTCACGTGACCAGCCACTCTGGCACCGGGGATCCCCGCCGGTGACGTCACCGGCTGGAGCAAGGAGATTCTGATGCTGGTCTTGCTTGGGGAACCCATGCGTCGCTACAGTATCTTCAATCGTGAGTACCCATTAGAATTTTATATGTTGTTAAAATTACGTATGTTTAAGAGTGTAAAAAGTGTTTAAGAGTATAGGAAGTGTTTATAAGAGTATGGGAAAGGTTAATAAGAGTGTGAGAAAGGTTAATAAGAGTGTGGGAAAGGTTAATAAGAGTGTGGGGAGGGTCATAAAGCTTTAAAATATATATAAATAATAAAATTAAAATATGGTCGCTACTTCGCGGATTTTCGTCTATCGCGGGGGGTTCTGGAACGTAACCCCCGCGATAAACGAGGGATCACTGTATATATATATGTATGTATATATATATATATATATGTATATATATATATATATATATATATAATTATATATATATATATATATATATATATATATATATACATGTATAATTATATATATATATATATATATATATATATATATATATATATATATATATATATATATATATATATATATATATATATATATATGTATATATATATATATGTGTATGTATTTCTTAGGCTACGGTGCCGGCTTAGGATCCTAGGATCCTGGGTTCGAATCCCGGTCGATCGCTGAATTAACGCCAGGGGGGTTGACTCAGCCTGTCATCCTTCCGAGGTCGGCTAATTGAGTACCAGTTCACTGGTAATTCCCTGTTTGTCGTTAAAGGCGGCAAAAAGGGTTGGCGTCAGGAAGGGCATCCGGCCGTAAAACATTGCTTCAAAAAGGGGACCAAAAAACAACAACAACCACGGTTCCCGAAAAAGGCCAACCCCCGCTTTGCGGGGAAAAATGGCCTCTAAAGGTGGTTATTGAAGGAGCTCGGGCTCCCACGTCGATCGGAAGAATGGACGCGACAAAAAGCTGGAATTCGTCCGAGTTGCTATATTCAAACAAAACACTCAGGAACTCTGAAAAGCCCGTTTATCGGGCAGCAATATATATACACACATTATCCCGGAGCATTTGCCCAGGAAAGGCGAGAGGGGGCGTGGCCGAGCGTCCTGGCTGGGGCCTGGCAAGTTGAGGGCGAGCCTGCCCGGGCGTCCTGGACGAGCCCGGCATGGTGATCGCTCCGCGTCCTTGATAGGTGCAAGGCGATTGTGAAAACCCAGCGGTAGCCGCTACACACGTCCCCCCAGAATCGACTTGCACCGGCAGGGTCAATTTGAGGGGGGTCCTGATGACCCGGCCGAAGCGACCCCTGGCGGGTCGTGGGGGGGGCTGGTGTGGTGGTGGGCGGTCGAGTGGGGGGCACCGTGGACGGGGGGCGGCCTCGCCACGGCGGAAGGGCCACCCGTGGTGGTTGGTCGACGTCCACGTGCGCCGGCTTGAGGCGGTCCACCGCAATCCGGTCCGACCTGCCGCCGATGTCGATGACGAACGACTTGTCGTCCCGTCGCAGGACCCGGAAGGGCCCGTCGTACGGCGGCCGGAGTGGCCCCCGATGTGCGTCGTGACGCACAAAAACATACTCCGCTGTGCAAAGTGCTGGGGGGACGTAGGACTGGGGGTCACCGTGGTGGGATGTTGGCATGGGGGCAAACTGTCGGGCGGCCTCCTGGAGGTCCGAGCGCTGGTGAGCTGCGGACCAGGGACTGGTAGCGTCGGGCACGAATTCGCCCGGGATGCGTAGCGCCTGGCCGTAGACAAGCTCGGCGGTGGATGCCTGGAGGTCCTCCTTGGGGGCCATGCGGAGGCCCAAAAGGACCCACGGCAGCCGATCGGCCCAACCGCCGTCTTGAAGGCCGGCCATGAGCGCGGCCTTCATGGAGCGGTGGAATCGCTCGCACAACCCGTTTGCTTGGGGGTGGTAGACCGTAGTACGGTGGAGCTTGACCCCAAGGTTGCGGGCGACCGCGCCCCACAGCTCGGAGGTGAACTGTGGTCCGCGGTCTGACGAGATGTCCGCCGGTGCGCCGAAGCGGGCGACCCAGGTGGCGATGAAAGCCTGCGCCACGTCGGCGGTGGTGGTGGAGACGAGGGGAACGGCCTCCGGCCACCTGGTGGTCCTGTCCACCATGGTGAGCAGGTGTGTGAACCCCCGTGACGGGGGGGGGGGCCACCAGATCCACGTTGACGTGGTCGAAACGTCGTTCGGGCACGGTGAAAGGTGCCAGCGGGGCCTGGGTGTGTCGGTGGACCTTGGCCCGTTGGCAGGCTGTGCAGGTGCTGGTCCAATCGCGGACGTCCCGACGAAGGCGGTGCCAGACGAATCGCGCCGACACCAGCTTCTGGGAAGCTTTCCGGCCCGGGTGGGAAAGGCCGTGGAGGGAGGCGAAGATGCGGCGTTGCCAGGTGACGGGCACGATGGGGCGAGGCTGGCCTTGGGAGACGTCGCAGAGCAGGACAGTGTCCACGAAGGGGATGTCGGCCAGGCGGAGGCCCGTGTCCGCCGCCCGGAGGGCTTGCACCGTGGTGTCGGTGGTTTGGTCCGCCGCCATAAGCGCGAAGTCCACGCCCAGGTGGACCGCGTTCGCGCTGGCCCGGGAAAGACAGTCGGCCATGGCGTTGTTTTTGCCGGCGACGTGCCGGATGTCTGTGGTAAACTCCGACACGGCGGAGAGGTGGCGCTGTTGGCGGGCCGACCACGGCTCCGTGACCTTGGCCATTGCGTAAACTAACGGCTTGTGGTCGACGAACGCCATGAAAGGTCGGCCCTCCAGGAGGTGGCGGAAATGGCGGACGGCCAGGTGTAGACCGAGGAGCTCACGGTCAAACGTGCTGTATTTGAGCTCGTTCGGCCGGAGCTGCCGGCTGAAAAAAGCGAGTGGCTGCCAAACCCCGTTCACCCATTGCTCATGTATGGCGCCCACCGCGTAGTCGGAGGCATCCGTGGTGAGGGCGATGGGAGCATCGAGCACCGGGTGAGCGAGCAGTGTTGCGTCGGCGAGGGCCCGCTTTGAGCTTTGGAAGGCCGCGTCCATTGCTGCGGACCAGGCGATGTCGTGCTTGGCCGGCTTGCCCCGGAGGGCTTCGTAGAGGGGCCGCATGAGTTGAGCAGCGCGGGGCACGAAGCGGTGATAAAAATTCACCATTCCCAGGAATTCCTGCAGGGCCTTTATGGTGCGGGGACGCGGGAACGTGGTGATGGCCTCGACCTTGGTTGGCAGCGGCACGGCCCTGTTCTTGGTGATGTGGTGGCCCAAAAAATCAATGGCCGTCGTGCCGAAGTGGCATTTGGCCGGGTTGACGATGAGGCCGTGCTCGCTGAGGCGCCCGAACAGTGTTCGGACGTGGAGGAGGTGCTCGGCCCGGGAAGTGCTGGCGACGAGGATGTCGTCCAGGTAAACGAAAAGGAACGGCAGGTCACGCAGCACGCCGTCCATCAAGCGCTGGAACGCCTGAGCCGCGTTCTTGAGACCAAACGGCATCTGTAAGAATTCGAATAAGCCGAACGGCGTGATGACTGCCGTTTTAGGGATGTCGGCCGCCCTGACAGGTACCTGGTGATATCCCCGTATGAGATCAATTTTCGAAAAAATGACCCGTCCCGCCAGACGGGCGGAGAAGTCTTGGATGTGCGGGATCGGATACCTGTCGGGGGTGGTAGCGTCGTTAAGGTGGCGGTAGTCGCCACATGGGCGCCAGCCGCCCCCTGGCTTTGGGACGATGTGTAGTGGCAAAGCCCACGCGCTATCGGAGCGCCGCACGATGCCGAGATGTTCTAAAGCGTCGAACTCGGCTTTGGCCATGGCGAGCTTGGCTGGGTCGAGGCGGCGGGCTCTGGCGTAGACCGGCGGGCCCGTGGTTGGTATGTGGTGCTCGATCCCATGCCGTACTGTGACGGCCGAAAACGTCGGCCTCGTGAGGGCCGGGAACTCCGTGAGCAGGCGAGCAAACTCGTTCGCCGCCGGGAGGGCGCATGCCAGCTCGGTCGGCGCGGAGCTGCTCATTGTGCATACCAGAGAGCTGAAGGTTTCGGCGTTGATTAAACAACGCCGTTGGACGTCCACCAACAGTCCGTGTGCGCAGAGGAAGTCGGCGCCTAGCAGAGCCATGGGCATGTTTGCGGTTACAAACGTCCAAGCAAAGCGTTGGCCGCCGAAGCAGAGGGTGACGTTGCGTGGGCCGAAGGTGCGGATGGCCGATCCGTTGGCCGCAACCAAGGAGGGGCCACAAACTGCGGACTGCCTGTCCTGGTCAGAGGCGGGTATGATGCTCAGTTGGGTGCCGGTGTCGCACAGGAAGCGCTGTCCGGACGCTTTATCCGTGATGAACAGTAAGTTAGCCGGGTGGCCGGCGCTCATGGCTGGTAATGAACGCCGGCCCGGCCGTTTCCCGGCCTGCTGAAGGTGCACGGGGGTCGGCATGTCCGGGCCTTCTGTCCGAACCTGGCATGATAGTAACACCACGCTTGGTCAGGTGGAGGCCCCGGTCGTCGTGCTGGAGGTGGTCGGCTCGGTGTAGCGGCCGCCAATTGCGTCGGCAGTTCGGTCGTCGACCGTGCCGGGTGCTCGGGCGCCATGGGTGTTGCGTCGGACGGCGGTGGGCCCCAGGTCGCTGCTGTGATGCGCTGGCCTGCGGCAGAGATCTTGTCGGCTTCCCTGGCAAGGGCACGGGGATCCGTGATCGTCGTGCTTGCCAGGGCGAGGCGTACCGGGCTAGGCAGCTGACGGAGGAACAGCTCCCGGCACAGGAATGCCGGAGAGTGCTCGCCGAGCAGCGAAAGCATGTAGTCCATTCGCTCGGAAGGGCGCGTGTCGCCGAGCTCGGGCAGGTCGAGCAGGCGCCGTGCGCGTTCCGCCGATGGGAGGGCGAACGCGTCGAGGAGGAGCTTTTTAATCGTGCCGTATTTGTCAGCGGCTGGCGGGCTCTCGAGGAGGCTCAGGGTGCGGGCCGCGGTGGCTGAACCGAGCGCTGCTACCACATGGTGGAAGCGGGTGTCGTCGGCCGTGATGCCTCGCAAGGCGAACAGGGAGTCCGCCTGTGCGAACCAAACCGCCGCGTGAGCCTCCCAGAAGGTAGGCAGTTTAAGGGCCACTGCCGTGTCCATGTCAGTAGGTCACCAATGAAGGAGCTCGGGCTCCCACGTCGATCGGAAGAATGGACGCGACAAAAAGCTGGAATTCGTCCGAGTTGCTTTATTCAAACAAAACACTCAGGTACTCTGAAAAGCCCGTTTATCGGGCAGCAATATATATTGTTGCGGATATGAGGACTGTATTTTTTTATTGTGTGCTTTATTATTATTATTGTTTATTCTGCGCCTCCTGCCTCCGGAGTTGTGTTAAGATAAAAAGGGTGTCTCGGTAGTTATTCCATAAACATCACATTGCAGGACACGATAAAACCCTTGTTCAGTAGCTTATATCTTATTATGTGTTTTAGGGTAAGGCCTTGTCTTCCATTAGAATGACACTCCATTGCACCGAGTGAAATAAGAGTAGATTCCCTTCATTCCCATTCCCAAAAACCTCCATTTCCCCTTTCGTCATTGCCAGGCCTCAATTGCCATTGCCAATTACCTCCCCTCCAATTGCCGCCATTGACCACGAGGCAGGGTCGGAGAAGAAGGGCGTGTCTCCACCTCGTCATAGAGGGGAGGAGTGAGCCAGCCCCGAACAACCAACTGAGCACGAGGGGTTTGGTTTGAGAGGGCGGAGGCAGAGCGATCGGGGAGGTTCGCAAAGGTTCAAGGGTGGGGCTATATATAACCCATGAGAGACGCCCCCAAGAGAGATGCGCTTTTACTGAGACAAGGAGATGAGTCTGAAAAGAGAGGTCCATGACAAGAGCTGAGTTGGTCGTCAGGGGTGGTCAGTGGTTGCGTTGAGTGGTTGCGTTGGTTGCGTTGAGTTGTCGGTGGAGAAAGAGTGGTTGGACAAAAGAAAGAGAGAGGAGAGAACCCGTCACGCCAGACCCCCCACCAGTGCGTCGGCTCCGACCGTGATCCGACCCGTGATCCAACCCGTGATCCCGCGCACACGACAGGATCGGCGGCATCAGCGGCCGTCGAGGTCCAGCCCGACGTCCCGTGCGAGATCAAGCTCCAGCCAGCTCCGTGCCGTCCTCCCCCTCCAGCCACACACCTCCTTCCAGCCAATCCACTCTGCAATTCCCCGTGTGAGTCGTCTTTGTTTGTTCTGTCCTGGGTAGTAACTAAGTCTGTATAAGCTAGTAATTTTCACTGTCACCTGCGTCACCTGCGTCTCATGTCCCCTGGAAATAATCGTGACTGCTCTTTTTGCTTATGTGTGTAAATAGTAATAAATCCCGTTACTCTTCTGTACGTCTGCTTCCTCTTTGCATTCGGTCGCTTTAGAGTTTTCCAGATTGAGTAGCTGTGGCGCGATATGGCCAACGTTGGGTGAATCGGGTTTAGTGGGGAACAACTGTTCGGCCGCGGTTATACCTTCGCTCGGTAAAATAACATCTAATTCACGGACCGTAACAAATTGGTGTCGGGGAGTGAGATACGAGGCCCGAAGCGCGCTTAACGCGCTCAAAATTACGAGCTGCTGAAACTTTGTGTTTTAAAGCAAAACCCGAATTTTGAAATCGCGCCATGGCTGGTCAAGGCGACGGGATGCCGGTGGGAGAGATAAGCGGGGTGGAATCGACCCAGGACCTCGGGGAAATGTATGTGGAGGAAAGGGAGGAGGAGAACATAGGAAATGTGGTTGAGGGGGTATCAGGCGCACAAAATGGCGCTCTCGCGCACGAGGTCACGGGCGCGCAAAATGGCGCCTCGCACATGGCCACGGCGCCCGCGACCGCAGCAGCGCCGCTGGTGGATTCGAACCTTTTTTTCCTGCAAATGGGGGCCTATATGGACAAAATGAGGGACGAAGCGAGGGCTGATCGTGAAAAAATGGAAAACAAAATGTTGGGGGTAATGAGGGACGAAGCGAGGGCTCAGAGTGAGCGATTGGAAGCCAAAATGGGTGAGCAAATAAGGAACGAAGCGAGGGCTCAGAGTGAGCAAATGGGGGCAATGAGGGACGAATTGGGGGGCAAAATGGGCGAAATGGGGGGCGAAATGGGGGGCGAAATGGGGGGCAAAATGTGAGAAATGGGGGAACGGCTAGAAGCTAAATTTGAGGGGTTAGACAACGGGATAAAAGAGGTAAAGAATGGGTTAACGGGGGTGGAAAATAGAATGGCTGCCCATGAGAATCAGTTAGAGGGGGTGAAAAATGGGTTAATGGGGTTAGAAAATAGGATGGAAGACAAATTGCGGGAAATAGGGGAGCAATCCGCCCGGGAAATCGAACAGATGGGGAACCAGATAGAGGAGGTGAAAATCGGGTTAGAAAGTAAATTGGATGCTCAGAGGGATGAATTGGGACAGATGAGGGTGGCATCTACAAAAGAGATGTAGGAGATAAAAGAGGAGATACGACGAGGTGTAAGTGAGGAGGTCTCGGGGGTACGCAAGGAGGTAAAGCGAGGTGAAAAGCGTATAGAGAAAGAGGTGAGAAATGGGACGGCAAAGTTACAAGGGGGCATAGAGGACCTGACGGAGGAGGTGGAACAGCTGACGGTGGGACAGTCGGGGTTAGTGGAGCAGGTTCAATGGAACACTGCGGTACTAGGAAGGTTAAAAGCGACACAAAATGACATTAAAAATGACTTAATAGCGACACAGAGGCAATGTCAGATGGTACGTGAGGGACTGACAACGAGGTTGGACGAGGTGACAGAGATAATGGAGACGAAGGACCGGCAGGTGAGGACGCACATAGAGACAGTCAAGATAGCCTTAGAGGACGAACTTGAGGAGACGCACCGGGAAATAAAAGAGGTGAAGCAAAAATTAGACGAAGTGTAAGAAGAGGTGAGTGAAACTAAGAAGGAACGGACAGAAACTAAGAGAGAAATACAGGAGGAGGTGATGGAATATGTACAAGGTCGGTGCTCAACTCATAATGGTGTGCTCACTAACCAAATAAAGAGTTTGCAGGTGGCGAAGGAGGTGCAGAGACGAGGTGCCAAGGTGAGTGGCGATATATTCAGAAATGTACATGATGTGAGGGGAGCTTCAGTCGGCTTGGGAGTTGATTTGGATCCGGGTGTTCGTGAGAGGCCGTTGGTGAAGTGTGCGACAGGTACGGTGTGTGAAGGAGGTGTGCGAGAATGTCCGACTCTGGGGTGTGTGAGGAAAAAGTGCGCGCCAAGGAGTGAGTGTGCTGTCGAGAGCGAGTCGGTCGTAGCGCGTGTGCGAGGGAGCACATGGAAGCGCGGTGTGATGAGTGTTACGGAGGAAGTAACGAGAGAGTGTGCGCAAGAGGATGCACGAGAAAGGTGTGTAACGGACAGGTGCATGGGGAAAGAGTGCGCTGTCAAGAGTAAGGGAGAATGCATGCCTGTGATGAGTGTTACAGAGGATGTAACGGGAGAGTGTGCGCAAGAGGGTGCGTGAGAAAGGTGTGTAACGGACAGGTGCATGGGGAAAGAGTGCGCTGTCAAGAGTAAGGGAGAATGCACGCCGGTGGTGAGTGTTACAGAGGGTGTAACGGGAGAGTGTGCACAAGAGTGTGCGCGAGGAAGGTGTGTAACGGACGGGTGCATGAGGAAAGAGTGCGCTGTCGAGAGTAAGTGTGAGTGCGCTGTCCAGAGTGGAGGTGAGAGTAGTAAGAGTGACATGGAGCGTGAGTTGGTTGTGACAGGTGAGAGAGGATGTACACCTGGAATGGAAGGATGCACACCTGGAATGGTAGAGCGTGTGTGGGAATGCACACTTGAGTTGGTAGTGAGGCACGTGGTTGGGTGTGCGAGTGAGAGCACACCTGTGATTGTCACAGAGGAGGTGACCGAGGAGGGGGCGCGAAGAGGTGTGTTGGTGAGGTGTGCGAACGACGAATGTGTGCCAAGGTGTTCGGTGGTCAGGTGTGCGACCAAGTCTGTGAGCGGAATGAGTGTACCTGGGTGTGTAAGAGAAGGTGCAATGACGAGGAGCATGGGAACAGCTGGATGTATGAGCAAGGAACGGGCTGCTGGGTGTAAGCATGCAGGTGAGGCATCGACGGTAACCGGGTTAGAGGTTAGAGCGACTTGTAGCCGAATCGGGCCCTCGGTGCGTGCCGGGTTTCGCGTGCCGCGAGGACCAGCGGGGATCCGAACCACGGCGGGTTCGAAAGGACCGCCGTACGGGATCCACGCTGGGCCGCGCTTGGAACGGCCGCGTCCGTGCTCCGCTAGGCGGAACGGGCAGCCCGATAGGAAGGGTCGTCATGGCGACCCCTTTTTGTTGAAGCGTTCCGGCAGGTCGAGATCGGGACATTGGATGGCTCCGTGCCGAGGTGGTGCGTGGGATCTCGGCCCGGGTAAGCCCCCGTCCCTGCACCGAATGCGGGACGTATCCAGCCGCTGGCACAAAACAACCCGCATTCATTGCTCGGCTTTACGAAGCCGAGCTCTGGAAGTGAATTGGCGCACCGAGAGGCACTAGTAAGTAGACTGTGATGACGAGGATAGTGGTCTGGACCCGAAATTAGAAAAAACAAAATTTGATGATTGGCAAAGGATTGGCAAGAGTGATGATTGGCAATGGTACAGTGATTGGCAGATGATTGGCAAATTTTTGATTTGTTGAAATTGGACGAGCAAAATTTATAGTAAGAGATGCCCCATGTGATGGGATGGCCAATCCACCATCCCTCACAGCAGGGGCGGCAAAGGAGCACTAGTTATGGGGTTTATGGCAGTGAAAACTAGCCCGGGTGGGTTAGGATATATCGTGTGTAGGGATCTAGAGAAATGACCTTAGGTAACGTTAAGGTTTAGTTAGTGACTGATACCTGTAGTGGGGACGCAGGTAGATTAGAGTGGATGATAATGACGTGGGAGCGCAATAGTTTAAAGGGGCGACTGGGAAGCGCAAGTTTCAGAGGGGAGTAGTTAGATGAGATGATGCCGAGTGTTGGAGATGTATAGAAGTGTATTGTGAAAAGTGTGTAAGGAACAGGTGTGATTGCACAGGTGTGCAACTGAACAGGTGTATGGAGCAGTGTATGAGTGAGTGATAGTGATGTGAGTTGTATTGACCAAATGGTCCAGGAAGAGAAGGAGGGTGCAGGTGGCACCAGGTGTGATTGCACAGGTGTGCAACAACAGGTGTATGGAGAATGGTTGTGTGGAATACATGGAGTGTGGAATACATGGAGTATTGGAATAAATGGAGTATTGGAATGGATGGTCGTGGAGTGAGTATGGTGGAAACTATGGAGTGGAGTGGATGGTGCGAAGGTGTGAATGGGGGAAGAGTGGACCCCCATCACGAATACCCGGGGCGGGTTGTGTAAGTGTTAGGTAGAGGGTATAGGTAAATTGTGGTTGGATATTGGCATCTGTGGTGCGGGTGGAAGAATGATGTTTGGATGGGTGCATTAGTGTTGTGGAAATGGCTGGGCATGTAGCCTGTTAGTGTGTGTAGTTGGTTTGGGCACTCCACCACTGTGAGGATGTCGGCCAGGTGAGGCCGCAGGTGGGCTCTGGGAGCCGGTAGTTGTGGATGGGGCCCGAGGATCCGGAGGACGGACCCGGGTAGCCCAGTGCCAGAGGGCACCAAGGGGTGACAGAGCCAGGAGGGGCCTTCCCCAGTTAGTTCGGTTAGGGTGAGGAGCTAGGTAAGCTCGGGTGGCAACTGCAGTGGTGGAGGTGTGCAGGTGGGTCGACCTGCTGGGAGAGCGACACGTCACAGCCCAGAAATTGTGCAAGGGCACCGGGAGATGAATCGGGGGAGTGAGACCCCAAATTGAGAAGCACCACAGTTTGGTCAATGGGAATTGGTTTTTAGAACCCATAGTGTAAGTTGGCCAATGGATTGGCAGGGAAAGACCCCGGGTAGTGTAAAGTGTGTTAAAGTCATTTAGAGGATAGTTAGGATTAGGAAGTCTCCTCACACCATCTACATGCACTCACCTGAGATGACGTACCTCCACACCATGCCATGTTTTGATTATTTTTTATTGTGCAGATGTTTGGAATGTGAGACGCATCATGACGTGGGTGTGACATTGTGCTTGATGTTCCATCTCTTCCTCCTTATGAGGATTGATGACGAATTGGGTGATGGCAAATTTTGAAGTAGAGGGATTGTGGGAACGAATTTGGTATAGAGGAAAAATGGGGAGACGAGACATTAGCGACGAATTTGTAAATGTGTAGATTTTGTAAATATGGGGTAAGGGCAAGGGTAGTGGAGGTGACAGGGGGGGTGACGTACGGTAGGGACGAGCTTTCTCATTTCGCTCTCCGTACGCATTTCGCCTTGCATTGCCTTATTGATGTGTACCCTTGTGACCTTACCCCTCGCTCATCTGTCTGTCCCCCCTTTTGTCTCCCACATGAGGACCTGTGCGCCATTGGCCGCCGAGGGGAGCGTGTGTGAGTCCTCCATTGTGTGCCTGGAACCCCCAGAACCAACTGCCTGCATCGATGCACCACATTATGGACCACATGTCTGTGGCCGAGCACCACTTATGGACCCCATGGGTTGGGGCATGGCCCCTCTGCTGGAACCGGCCATGAGGGCCCGAAATCTTGCTGGCGGACCTTGGCCACAGGGCACCGATGCCCCACAGGTGAACCACACGTAGTCGGCCCTGTGGGCCATAAATAAAGAAAAATAAAACGGACACGTTAGGTGCATTTTATTATTGCAAATAGGCCGCCAGCAAAGGAAAAAGACAACATCTGGAAGAAAATAATAATAGCCAGCAGAGGGAGCCGAAGAGCAAGAGACCACCTGCAGGGTTAGGGGTTGTTGATTTTATTTTATTTATTGAACATTGTTGAACTGTGGTGACTGCACCGATTGGTGCTTGAGGGTGTGTTGGTGCGTTATAGGTGCTTTCATGGTGCGTCGATGCAGAGCAGACTGTCTCCCCCCCAGAAAGAACAATCACAGGTCCTGGGTTAGTTTTGTAAATAAAAGTAGTGTCAATTGTAAATAATGCTCCCCACCGTCAGTGTGTAGTTTGAAGACCATTCCGCAATTCGGTTAACTGTGGGCGTGAGTCTGTTAGGCAGGGTGCAATGGAGCAGCGGGACACATTTATTTATGTTTTAAAACTGTCGCACTCAGGGTCAGGTTAAAAGTAGAGGGAACTACACCTACGTGTCACACTAAATAAAAGTTGTAGGCCCGGGACGTGCCTAAGAGGAGGAGGGTGCAGTGTTGCGGATATGAGGACTGTATTTTTTTATTGTGTGCTTTATTATTACTAGGGCATGCCCGTACTATATCTATATCTAAAATTATATCCCCCCCTCTATTTACATGAAATGGTTTGGTTCATGAAATGTTTTGGTCCATTCGCAACGCCAAAGCGAACGGCGAACGCTTTACATGAAATGGTTTGGTTCATGAAATGTTTTGGTCCATTCGCAACGCCAAAGCGAACGGCGAACGGCTTGCGAGTACAGTGACAATCCCCCCCCCCCCTCTATTTACATGAAACATGACATGAAATTTGTCCGTTTAATTAGTTTTAAAACAGTTTAACGCCAACATATGGCATGCACTTACCCGTACGATCCGAAATGGCGCACGCTCTCACAGGAGCTCCGGAAGGTCGTATATCGCAGTTACGATGAATCGCAAATTCGTTTTTATTAGTTTTATTATTAGTTTTAAAACATAGTTTAACGCCAACATAGCGCCAACATAGTTTGCAAACGTGAAATAAATGAATACGCTCTCAAATGTGCCATCCGAGGCAGAGTGTGTCCGCCACGTTCGGCACACGCGATAGCTCGCTGCTCTCTGATTGGTTGAATCGTTTTTTGGACATAGCTCGGTAAGTAATTGTCCGATTAATATGAAACCTTGAAAAGGCACATCCTCGGGTCCCCAGCAATATACCTGGCAAGTTTAAAGTATATCGGACCCGTGGTTGTCGAGAAACAGCGGTCACAGACAAACAAACGTACAAACGTACAAACAAACACACACAGAGATTACTGGAATTATAGATAGATTATTGTTTATTCTGCGCCTCCTGCCTCCGGAGTTGTGTAAAGATAAAAAGGGCGTCTCGGTAGTTATTCCATAAACACCACATTGCAGGACACGATAAAACCCTTGTTCAGTAGCTTATATCTTATTATGTGTTTTAGGGTAAGGCCTTGTCTTCCATTAGAATGACACTCCATTGCACCGAGTGAAATAAGAGTAGATTCCCTTCATTCCCATTCCCAAAAACCTCCATTTCCCCTTTCGTCATTGCCAGGCCTCAATTGCCATTTCCAATTACCTCCCCTCCAATTGCCGCCATTGACCACGAGGCAGGGTCGGAGAAGAAGGGCGTGTCTCCACCTCGTCATAGAGGGGAGGAGTGAGCCAGCCCCGAACAACCAACCGAGCACGAGGGGTTTGGTTTGAGAGGGCGGAGGAAGAGCGATCGGGGAGGTTCGCAAAGGTTCAAGGGTGGGGCTATATATAACCCATGAGAGACGCCCCCAAGAGAGATGCGCTTTTACTGAGACAAGGAGATGAGTCTGAAAAGAGAGGTCCATGACAAGAGCTGAGTTGGTCGTCAGGGGTGGTCAGTGGTTGCGTTGAGTGGTTGCGTTGGTTGCGTTGCGTTGTCGGTGGAGAAAGAGTGGTTGGACAAAAGAAAGAGAGACGCGCTTTTACTGAGACAAGGAGATGAGTCTGAAACGAGAGGTCCATGACAAGAGCTGAGTTGGTCATCAGGGGTGGTCAGTGGTTGCGTTGAGTGGTTGCGTTGGTTGCATTGAGTTGTCGGTGGAGAAAGAGTGGTTGGACAAAAGAAAGAGAGAGGAGAGAACCCATCACGCCAGACCCCCCACCAGCGTGTCGGCTCCGACCGTGATCCGACCCGTGATCCCGCGCACACTACAGGATCGGTGGCATCAGCGGCCGTCGAGGTCCAGCCCGACATCCCGTGCGGGATCAAGCTCCAGCCAGCTCCGTGCCGTCCTCCCCCTCCAGCCACACACCTCCTTCCAGCCAATCCACTCTGCAATTCCCCGTGTGAGTCGTCTTTGTTTGTTCTGTCCTGGGTAGTAACTAAGTCTGTATAAGCTAGTAATTTTCACTGTGTCACCTGCGTCTCATGTCCCCTGTAAATAATCGTGACTGCTCTTTTTGCTTATGTGTGTAAATAGTAATAAATCCCGTTACTCTTCTGTACGTCTTCTTCCTCTTTGCATTCGGTCGCTTTAGAGTTTTCCAGATTGAGTAGCTGTGGCGTGATACGGCCAACGTTGGGTGAATCGGGTTTAGTGGGGAACAACTGTTCGGCCGCGGTTATACCTCCGCTCGGTAAAATAACATCTAATCCGCGGACCGTAACAATATACACACATTATCCTGGAGCGTTTGCCCAGGAAAGGCGAGAGGGGGCGTGGCCGAGCGTCCTGGCTGCGGCCTGGCAAGTTGAGGGCGAGCCTGCCCGGGCATCCCGACAAGTTGAGCGCGGGCCTGCCCAGGCGTCATGGACGAGCCCGGCATGGTGATCGCTCCGTGTCCTTGATAGGTGCAAGGCGATTGTGAAAACCCAGCGGTAGCCGCTACAGTATATATCTATATATATAAAACACCACCGTTTAGAGGCCATTTTTCCCCGCAAAGCGGGGGTTGGCCGTTTTCGGGGACCGTGGTTGTTTTTTTGGTCCCCTTTTGGAAGCAATGTTTTACGGCCAGATGCCCTTCCTGCCGCCAACCCTGTTTGTCGCCTTTTTACGACACACAGGGAATTACCAGTGAACTGGTACTCAATTAGCCAACCTCGGAAGGATGACAGGCTGAGTCAACCCCCCTGGCGTTAATTCAGCGATCGACCGGGATTCGAACCCAGGATCCTTGGATCCTAAGCTGGCACCCTAGCCGCTAGCCCAACACCAGGCTAATATATATATATATAAATAGTAGAGGAAATGAGCCTGAAAAATTCATTTTGAAAATCATTTCATGTTAAAAGCAGGCATCCACTGGAAACAGGTAGGGAATGGGGTGGTGCATCGGGGGAGGGTGGATGCCAGCTGAGATTTTCCCGAAAAGGGTCATTTTTAACCCTTTTTTTGCTAAATCAGTATTTCCGAAGTGTTGAAAAAGAGAAGAGATGTTTGTAACAATATCCCATTTATTTGCCCAGCCATTTTACTCTACATGGGGTTTTTATACATCATTTTGTTGCTGATATTGCCTACAAAATGCATCTCAGCATTTAAAATATATATATATATATATATATAATTAAGGGGTTACCATGGTTACAGTGGGGGTCAAAGGTCGACCTAAGGCAAAAATATATAATTTCCTCACACTTTCTAATAGATAGGCAAAATGCCATATAAAACTAAATTTACTGGTTCTAATTGCTTTTATTTATCAATCCTCACATAGAAGAGCAGTTTTTAGTGAGGGAAGATTGATGTAATACCCCTCTGGGCAATTAGTGAAGGGTGAAAATTAACCTTTTCTTCAAAAATACATAGAAATTGTGAAAATAACCTCTGTTTTGTATTTACCGGTACATGGAATTGTTAAGTGTGATGTTATAGCATACAGTATGCATTGGAAAATGTCTCCAAACCACCATGGTCAAGATTCCTAGTATTGTTTGAGACTTTATTCTGTTTGCCAACAACCCACGGATAACATAGTTTGAACCGGGGCTCCGACTACCTACACATCTTCATCATCATCCTGTGAATTGGTGCATGATCCCCTACAAGTGCAAGCACTAATGCAGGTCTTTTGTCCTGCACGGAAACAGCCGCATCTTTTTCCACAACCAGATGTGCAAAAGCAGCTCACAAGCTCCTTGCAAGCTTTTGGAAGAGGGCTCAGGGTCATCAAATTGGGAACGAGGTTTCCACTGCTATCATTCTTCCATCCACTGGTTGTTGGATCAGGCAGATCTTGCACTGGGCTTAGTGACTCCTTCCAGACAAGGCATTGGTAGTTTGCTCGACGAATATGCATTTCCAGTGCATCCTTGGAGGGGGGAAGAGCATCAAGTGAACGCTTTCCTTGAAGGAACATTTCTCGGCGAACTTGATCAATTGCCGTAAGAGGGGTGGTTTTTAGGTACAGTTTGCACACAAACTTCTCAGCGTCTTGGATCAATTGGTCACTGATGTTTTTAGACCCCATCTTCTGGAGGCATGCTGACTCTTCAGTGAACACTTTCAACGCAGTCTTCTTCCCTATACCGGCGAACTGGCTGACTGTCACAACCTGTTAGTGCATGGAATGCAATAATTGTCTGAATTTGGTCTTCTGGTCGTGAGATCTGATGGTTGGGGATGAAGGGACGTTTGGATTTCAATCCTGAACTGAACCACACCTCTGGAGATAGGTGATCTCACAGGCCCAGTGCCACAACCAGGACATCTGTGTCTCGGCATTGAAGGACACATCTCTGGTAGCCCTGTAGTGTCGCATCCCTGGCATGCAGGATGATCCTGGTGTCCGCCTCTTCATGGTTTGCGTTCATGGAGTTGGTGCTCCTGCCGGTAGAAATCCATACCCTCATCAAATCCTCAAACCCACTGGCAACAACTAATTAATATGTTGGCTGTAGCTCCTTCTCCGCCATCTCTATGAGAGATCCGGAAAGAAATGCTGCCAAGTCAGCCTTGTTGGCAGAGAGGCTGAGGAATGAGTTGAAGTTGGAGTGGAGCTTCACGTCCTTTGAACTGATGACACGTCTGATTGGGCGGGTTTTGCCGGCTCTTTTTTCCCTTGTGCCAGACTTGATGGAGACCTCCTGATACCGATCGAACATAACATAAACCCTGAAGTACATGGGACCAAAGTGGTTTAAGACACTGGTACAGAATACATTGCTCAGATCTCCAAAAGTCTCTGATTTCTCAGGCTTGCCAATTGCTTGTATCAGTGCAGGGCCGTCAATGATCAAGCAGGTTTTTGCTGTATTCTTGGGAAGGTTTTTTGACACTTCTATGTCCTTGGTCAGCATTTCTTGAAGCTGGGACTTGTCGGTAGAATGGAGTTTCCCATTGGTGTCTGCTAGTGCACGTGGGACTGATGAAAGCTCATGCCTCAGGATGTTATTCAGGTCCACATCTCTCCCTCCCTATGCTGCCACAAACAGTCTTTGGATTAGATTCCTGTCAGCTTTGATCTCTTTCTGTTTGCCAGCTCCACTTGGTTGAATGCTTACTTTGTACATCCTGCTTATTGATGGTGTTTTGTTCCTAGATAATGCAGCATGAAAGTCTGTTGACTTCTCAATAAGGCGAGTGGAGACAAATGTTTCAACTAGGGATGCTCCTGTTTCACCAGCCTTGAGGACTTCTTCTTTGATTGAGTCTCAAACAATACGAGGAATCTTGACCATGGTGGTTTGGAGACATTTTCCAATGCATTCTGTATGCTATAACATCACACTTAACAATTCCATGTACCGGTAAATACAAAACAGAGGTTTTTTTGCACAATTTCTATGTATTTTTGAAGAAAAGGTTAATTTTCACCCTTCACTAATTGCCCAGAGGGGTATTACATCAATCTTCCCTCACTAAAAACTGCTCTTCTATGTGAGGATTGATAAATAAAAGCAATTAGAACCAGTAAATTTAGTTTTATATGGCATTTTGCCTATCTATTAGAAAGTGTGAGAAAATTATATATTTTTGCCATAGGTTGACCTTTGACCCCCACTGTAACCATGGTAACCCCTTAATTATATATATTTTTTAAAATACTGAGATGCATTTTGTAGGCAATATCATCAGCAACAAAATGATGTATAAAAACCCCATGTAGAGTAAAATGGCTGGGCAAATAAATGGGATATTGTTACAAACATCTCTTCTCTTTTTCAACACTTCGGAAATACTGATTTAGCAAAAAAAGGGTTAAAAATGACCCTTTTCGGGAAAATCTCAGCTGACATCCACCCTTTCCCAATGCACCACCCCATGCCCTAACTCTTCCCACTGGATGCCTGTCTCCAACATAAAATGATTTTCAAATCAATTTCTAAGCCACTTTTTCACTTTCGTTTCCTCTACTATGTGTGTGTATATATATATATATATATATATATATATATATATATATATATATATATATATATATATATATATATATACTGTGATTAAAAACACATACATATACATATACATAAACATATACATAAAAATGCAATCTACAAACATACAGATATATTATGTGCATGTAAGTGCTTGGAAAATGTATGATGTTAAAGTTATAACCTTAACTTATAAGCTATCGACTGATTTTCCAACTGCCCGGATCATCAGCTGGGCACCGATTTTCATCGAGGTTTTGATCCTTTCAGCCAGAACCTCTCCAAACAACAGATCCACAACCCTGGCCGCAGGTCCAAATCAGCAGATTACCAACATCCTCTAAGTTGTGTCCAAACAGTCAATCAACACAGCAATGGAGAATCCTTATTCAATCTTATTTAATTATTACTTTCATTGAAAGTATTACCACATACGAATAACTTGAATCATACATCACTTTATATAATAATATATTAAGTGACAAACACTTTACCTCATAGACATGTCAATTACACAGCACCTCCATCTAACCATCCACTCAAACTTATATTACACTCAAATATATCACATTACATTATATCATTACTTACTTATAGTCTTCATCCCAATGGGACTTAAGGCTGTTACAAGCTTTTGTCATTTATCTCGATCCTGAGCTACATTCTGTGCCTCACACCATGATGGACCCAACTCCTCCAGATCAGTTACCATCGTCAAACGCCAAGTTGTTTTTGGCCTGCCTGGTTCCCTCCTTCCTGGCACTGTCCATCCGAAAGCAACATTGGGGATTTGGTCAGGGGACATTCGAAGCATGGAGCCAAGCCATTGGAGGCGGCGACACTGAATTTCAAGGGCAATGCAGTGGCAACCGGTTTTTTCATGCAAGTCTTTGTTGGATATCTTATTTTGCCAGAAGATGCGGCAGATTTTCCAAGGCATCCATTGTGGAAAGATTCCACCTTGCCTACATCTGACCTAATTACCCGCCAGTACTCAGAGCTATACAGAAGAACAGACTTGACATATGCTGTTATAAAGTCTTATATTTGTCTTCAGGCTGCGTCACGTCGCTTCCGCTTCCCGTCTTGCCGGCGAGGTTTCGTTTATTCGCAGCTGTCTACGCTCTCCATCGAAATCGAAGTTAAGTAATTGTTCCCATTTGTATTTTCGTTCTAACTGTATTTATTTAATGGTGTTGTACGTATCGTGTGTCCCGAGGAAGATTTTCGGTGCAAATCTTTCATACCTGTATAGAAAATCGTGTTAATTCGTGTCATGTCTTTTGAGGCCTTGTACAGTGTCCAACCTTGAGGCTTTGTTTTCCTCTCAGCGGTCCGTCGTTTGTGCTCCAATAACTTTCGTTCTCTGTTTTCCCAGTCTTTTCACCCCATAGCCTACTTCCTTGTTTAAAAATCAACTAAAAAAAACAAAACAAAAAAACATTTCCTTCTCTGTTCTTATTCTTTGTTCTCATTCGTTTATTCGTTCTTATTCGTTCGTTCGTTCGTTCTTCGACCACGTGTTTCTCCCCCATTTCCCCAGATAGTTTTCACTGTTATAAACCTTAAAATGTTTACACTTTCCCCTCAAGTTCTGTATTCCGTCGTATATTATAACACCTTTTTCTTCTTCTTTAAAAGGCTGCTTGTTTCGACTTGCTCACCAAATCTATCCATCCCGAAAAAAAATTCCATCTCTTTCAGTGCCTCTTTTCTACATTCCCTAAACTCTCCTGCACTCCATCCTCCCTCCAGCGTCCTTAAACGTATTTTTGACTCGAAGATCACAAGAAACTCATTTTGCAATAAATGTTCGTTTCCCATTAATTGTACACTTTCTAAAATCCAATCTCACCCCTCCCCTCCAAATCTTCCCCATAACCCCTCCCATCCAAATCTTCCCCATCACCCCTCCCCTCCAAATCATCCCCCTTGCCACTCCTCTCCTAATCCTCCCCATCACCCATCCCTTTCAAATCTCCCCCCTTGCCCCTTCTCTCCTAAACTCCCCCTACACCCCTCCCCTCCAAGACTCCCCCTCGCCCCTCCCCTCCTAGACTCCCCCCTCACCCCTCCCCCTCCCCTCCAAGACTCCCCCTCGCCACTCCCCTCCTAAACTCCCCCCTCGCCCCTCCCCTTCAAATCTCCCCACCCTCATTTCTTCTCAATTTCCCCCCTCTCACTCCTCCTCCTCAAAGCGTCCTCCCCGCTTCGTCCCCCTTCCAACTCTCACCTCCATCTCCCCCAAACTTCTGCCTCGATCTTCCCCCTCCTCAAATAACACCTCATTGTGCCTCACCCAATCACCATCAAACCTTTTGTCCGCCCCATCCTTCCCTTTCTCCGAGCTATTCTGAAATCTGACACACCTTCAACAGCTCTCCCTACCTCTTCCACCTCTTCCACATCCTACCCTACCCCTCCTCCCCCCTGTTCTGTATCCGATGCTCCCCCTTCCTCTTCATTATCGGTATGGACCTCAAACATCCGGGGCCTTCGTTCAAACTCAACTGATCTCTCCATACAAGTTGCTTCTGTCAAACCAGACATGATCTGCTTAACAGAAACTTTCCTCCTTCATGATGTCTCTGAATCCTTAGTATCTCTCCCGGGTTACTCCCTCCTCCGGTATGATAGACCTGAGCCTCGTCCTGGAGGTGGGGTTGCTATCTTTATCAAAAACTCTCTTTCTCACTCGCCTTGCACTGCACTCTCTCCACCTCACCCCCAGGAATACCTCTGGCTACGGCTTCCCCTTCGCTCCCACCTCTTGTTCATATGTGTGTTGTACCGTCCACCAAACAGTGATGACTCCATCTACATCTCGCTGTCTGATAATATGGACCAACTTCTGTCTACTCATCCCAACTCTCTCTTCCTCATATGTGGTGATTTCAATTGTCACCATGCCAGTTGGCTGGGTGTGGGTACCTCTCTCACCAGGCATGGCTCCTCAGCAAAGGACTTCTGCGACTCACTGGGACTGACACAATCTGTCAATTTCCCGACCCGGATCTCAGTCAATGGAGCATCTTCCCTTCTGGACTTGGTTATGACTAACTTCCCTGAAAATGTCTGCTGCTCTTCTTCTGCTCCAATCGGCTCATCTGATCATGTGCTTGTTAAAGTGGACATCTCTCTGACCATTCTCAGGGAGCCTGCTCAGCGTCGACAAGTCTGGCATTTCACTCAGGCCAACTGGCACGGTCTTCAAGCAGCCATCAATCATCTGGACTGGTCTTCCATCTCTACCACCTCTGACATCAACTCATCCTGGGAATTCTTCCAAAGTAAATTGCTCTCTCTCATGCACAGATTTATCCCATCTCGTCTTCAGTTGTCATACCCTTCCTCCCATCCATGGTACACGGAATCTTGTGGTGAGGCTGTTGCCCAGAAACAACTTGCCTTCGTCTCCTGGAAAGCAAATCCAACGGAAGGAAATCTCATTTCCTTTCACAAAGCCTGAAACAAGTGTGTGTCCACCCTCAGGAGAGCCAGGAAACAATATCTCTCCGTTCTCAAGACCGAACTCTCTTATCTGTCTCCCTCTTCCAAATCATGGTGGCGTCTGGTGAAATCTGTTTCTGGTGTTTGTTCCCCCTCCATCCCCTCCCTTAACTCAAACGGCTACACAGCTGACTCCGCACGTGAAAAAGCTGAATGCCTCAACTCTGTGTTTGCCTCCAAATCTTGTATCCCAAACCCATCCCTCTCTGTACCCACCGTACCCAGTCGTACCCAGCTGCTCCTGGACTCTGTGTCCTTTCCTCCTGACAAGATGGAAAAGTTTCTGTCAACCCTCGACTCTGATTCTGCAACTGGACCTGACGGCATCAGCCCACGGGTCCTAAAATCCTGTTCTTCCGCTCTTTCACTCCCTCTCTCTGTTCTCTTCACCCTCTCTTTTGCTCAAGGTCAACTGCCATCTGCTTGGAAATCAGCCAACGTCACCGCTTTGCACAAAAAAGGTGCAAAAACAGATCTTAGCAACTACAGACCAATCAGCCTTCTCCCAATTATCAGCAAAGTCATGGAATCCATCATTGCTTCGGATATGAAGTCTTTCCTCTTCTCCAATGGCTTGATCTCTGATCATCAATTTGGTTTCAGACCAGGTCACTCTACTCTGGACATGCTGCTTCTGCTGTCAACAATGGATGGAGGTCCTCAATGCCAAACAGGAAATTAGAGCTGTCTCCCTCGACATATCACGTGCCTTCGATACGGTCTAGCACCCCGCTCTGCTCACCAAACTCTCCTCCTTTGGTATCCATGGAAATCTCCACGCATGGCTGGTGGACTTCCTCTCTCGTCGTAGTCAACGTGTGGCCCTGAATGGGTTTCTCTCATCTCCTCTTCCTGTTCAGGCTGGAGTTCCCCAAGGCAGTGTTCTGGGCCGTGTGCTTTTTCTGGTCTTCATCAATGATCTCTCTGACTCTCTTGGAAATCCTCTCTATCTCTTTGCTGATAACTCCACTCTCTGCCGCTCCATTCCTCATCCCTCAGATCGGCAGTCTGCAGCCTCCTCACTCTCTGCAGACCTGGACAAAATCACAGACTGGGCAAACAAGTGGAACATGTCTTTCAATCCTGACAAATCTCACACTCTTACGATGCCTCTCCGAAAAGACCAACTGGACAACCCTCCCATCTACTTTCTGAATAATCCTCTCCAAGAAGTTCCGTAACTCAAGCTTTTGGGTCTCACTATCTGCCATGATCTTTCCTGGGAAAACCACATTTCCAAGCTGGCCTCCAAAGCCAGTCGCCGACTGGGCATCCTCCGTCGTGCGAAGTCCTTCCTTGGCACACCTGAGCTCCTCACCACATACAAGGCTTTCATCTGCAGCTCAATGGAATACTGCTCTCCCCTCTGGGCTGGTGCTCCTGCCTCACACCTAGCTTGTCTTCACGCTGTTGAAACCAAAGCGTTCAGAATCATTGGAATCTCCCGCGATGACGCTATCTCCGAGGGCCTTTCAACTTAGTCACCGCAGGCAGGTTGGTGGTCTTTTCGTCTTCTACTGACTCCTCTCCGGCCTTGCTCCCCCAGCTCTCTCTCGGCTCTGTCCCCCAAATATTCCTACAGGTCGCACAAGATCTGCCAGCAAACCCTCTTATGGTTAAAGTGCCAAAATCAACTCTCTGCTCACCTTCACTCCTTCATTCCTCTTTTCTCCCGTCTCTGGAACAAACTCCCTCACTCTCTTCAATCCCACTCCTCCCTCCAGGTCTTTAAAATGGCTGTTCACCACCATCTCTTATCTTCCCCAATCCAAAACCTTGATCTTTTCTACCCCCGCTAATTTCACCCCAAATTCACTTTTTTGAGGTGACTTTTGTCTTCTTTCCTGGAAGTCCTTGGTGTCCTTGCGTTTTATACCTATCCTGTCTCCCCCCAGGCCCTCTCCCTCCCACACATCTCCTGATGTGCCTGCTCTCAAATGTTGTGTTTGTGTGCTTCCTCCCCTTCTCTCCCCATCTTGTCGACCGCTCCCCTTTTTATATACTTTGTTTGCTTGTTTGTTTGATTTGTTTCTTTGATAAATGTTAGCTCTTTCACGAGCCTCGACTCTGTATACAAAAAAAAAAAAAAAAACTGTACTCCTTCGACTTCCAAATAGAATAGAGTTGAGCGATTGCATTACAAGCTTTGCGGATTCTTACTTGATGTCTTTCTTGGCTCCATTGTCTTTACCGATTAGACTGCCTCGGTATGTAAACTCATCTACAGTCTCCCGGGCTTCTCCATTTACAGTAATGGATGCAGGAGGTACGGTGTTGCTGTTCATCACCTTTGTCTTGGTGGTATGGACATTAAGATCTGTCCTTCTTCTGGATAGCTAGCCTGTCATTGTCCATGCAAATGTGTGTCCCTTGATGACAAAACAGCAAAATCGTCAGCAAAGTCTAGATCTTCAGGTTGGGTGGAAAGGGTCCACTGGATGCCTCGAGGTCTATATGATGTGGTATTCCTCATGATCCAGTCGATTGTAATCAGAAAGTGGATAGGAGATATAATACAACCTTGGTGAACTCCAGACTCTACCGGGAACCACTGTGATAAAGAGGTGTTCAGGATGACAATGTATGCAAAGTGGTTATAGAATTTGCTTGTTGGAGTGATCATCTTCTGTGTAATTCCATAAGATCTCAGTATTTTCCACAGGCCTGCTATATAAACATGATCAAATTCATTCTTGAAGTCAATGAAATTGATATTAAGGAGGTGCATTTCATTCTAAGCATTCATATTATTATAATATAAATATATTATATTGCAATCAAACTTCAATAAGTTTGAGTGAAATCCATACTTACCAATGTTGTAGTGATGAAGCTTCTTCATTATGCGTGCTTCATGCAACATCTGTAAAAAATAAAAAATAAAAGCAGAAAACAGAAAGATAAAATTATACAAATTCCTTCAATAAGCTGGAATCAGGTTAGGTCACCCCATTACCAAAACCACAAGATTGTAACTCTCACACAGAGATGCACGGCCTCAGGAGCCAAGAGACAAAGATGTATAACGGACAAAGATTCTACTAGGACAGTTCAGAGGTAAGTTAAACTGTGTTGTTAGTTCAACAGTTAAAAACACCAATATCTCAATATAAACACAAACTTACAATGTCTCCATTTCCCACAGATTTTGTCAACTTCAAAGCAACCTGAAAGAGGCGACAAGAGATGGTATTACAACATCTCAGTTACAATTTGGGAAAATGAGTAAAATATATGATATTGGTGTGTGGTGATGTACAATTATTATATCTGTTTATACTAAAGTCAACGTCGGAGATAAATGACAGAAAGGAACAATTTCACATAGACGGACGATAAAAAGGGGAATAGGTAAACGATTACATCAATACACCACAAGTGAATCTAGTCGAGTGTTAAGAATTGGAAGGACAAAACATTGAGGTACAAGCGATGAGGGAGTGGGAGGGGGTGAGGAGCAGTGATGGGCATCAAAGTGTGAATTGAGGGGAAAAAAGAAAAGAAAAATCAATGGTAGGAATGAAGAAGCCCCCTCAACTTTGCATCCAGTGATTTTCCACATTATTTTTGGTGATATTTGACACTCAACCATCATCTGTCACAGATTACACATTATTTGTTCATTGCAATCACATCTATGATGTAATTTTTTGCAGGAGTGATGTGGGGCCTGCAAGTCAAAACAAAAAGCATCGTTCATCTCATCAGAAATAGAGAAGATACGATACATTCAGATGCAGAATTTCCCGATCCCTTTGCTCTCGTCCTTCTTCCATGTGTCTCCCCGTCGTGTCCCTCTACACTGCCTGCTGTCTGTATTTTCCACCGTGTACAGTTCTGTGTTCTATCTCGCTCTCCCACAAACTGTTCCATCTCCCAGAAAGTGAAATGAAGACATAGCAGGTACATCACACAGCTTGTACCTTTTTTGCAGAGTTGACATTCTTTGCTTTGTAAACGAATCCAGTACTTCCTTCTCCAATTTTGGAGATAACCTCCCACTCATCGAACTGAAAACAAAGGCACAAACAGAGCTTCACAACATTGCTTCTGAAATAAAATAGAATTAAGAAAGAGCAATCAGAGATTGCAGACCCTCGCCAGGACGTGTTTTTGGTGGTTTTTAAGGCTTTGTGTTAAAACAAATATGGCGGCCGAACCACGTGACCGATGACGTCGTTTTGTTTTCTCCACTAATTTACCCCTTGATTGAGCTCATAAAATTTCATTTTGATCGGATTAAGTTTAGTACTTATCGAATTATGACATCATAATGGAGGCACCTATGACATCATCATTAACATATGTTATTCCCCATGAAGAGTTCTTTACAATAAGCCATGTCTCAATTTTTATTATGCAGTGCTTTTGGAGATATGGAGATGCAAAGTTTTTCGGTTTTTCCAGGATGGCGCCCGTACCATGTGACCTATGATGTCGTAATTATCTTTTAAAAACTCTGCAAAATGAGTGAAATTTTCCTGTCAAATGTCGATGGTGAAAATTTCCTGCCAATCGGACCAACGCTTGCAGAGAAAATCATATTTATTCTGTGAAGACAAACAGACAGACAGACTGAGACAGACAAATGAAAAATCACTCATGCAGCAACACTTGGCAAAACAAAACAAAGCAGAATGGCACTCAGTAGTGCATCCTTTTGACCTCAAAAATAATTAGTGGTTGAATTCAGTGACCTGATATGCAAATCTTCTTCAAATTTTAAGTTAATCGGATGAAAATTGACAATTTTAGAAATTTGGCCTCGGTTGACCTTTTGGTCCATGTTGACCTCAAAAATAGTTGGTGGTTGGTTTCAGTTCGCTGATATGAAAATCCTATTCATATTTCAAATCAATCGGATGAAAATTGAGGATTTTAGAAATTTGAAAAAAAAGTGTTTGACCTTTGGCCTAAGCTGACCTTTTGACCTCAAAATAAATTTGATTTTGTCCGACCACAAACTCTACCATTTGGTGAAGTTTCGTGACGATCAGTTTAAAATTGTGATCTGCAGGCAAGTATACGTGACCGGACAGACAAACAAACACACAAACACACACACAAACAGGAATGATCAACATTCAACGTCAATTTTTTTTTTTTTTGCCAAGTAACAGACACACAACAAATATGTCGTGCATGGCACGATACTTGCAAAATCCCTAAAATTGGTTGTTGGTCCATGATGACCTCAAAAATAGTTGGTGGTTGAATTCAGTAAACCGACGTGCAAATCCTCTTCAAATTTCAAGTCATCAGATGAAAATTAACAATTTTAAATAATTTGGCCTATGTTGACCTTTTGGTTGATGTTGACCTCAAAGATAATTGGTGGTTATATTCAGTGACCTCAAATGCAAATCCTCTTCAAATTTCAAGTCAATTGTATGAAAATTGAGGATTTTAGAAATTGCAGCTTATTTGTTGACCTATGGCCTATGTTGACCTTTTGGCTGATGTTGACCTCAAACATACTTGGTGGTTGAATTAACTGACCAGATATACAAATCCTCTCCAAATTTCAATTTAAGCGGATGAAAATTGAGGATTCTAGAAATCTGGCCGATGTTGATCTCAAAAATACTTGGTGTTTGAATTCAGTGACCAGATATGCAAATCCTTTTCAAATTTCAAGTTAATCTGATGAAAATTGAGGATTTTAGTAATCCGAGAAACGTTGGTGACCTTTTGGCCTATGTTGACCTCAAATATGCATGATGATTGAATTCAGTGACCAGATATACAAATCCTCGTCAAATTTCAAGTCAATGGGATGAAAATTGAGGATTTTAGAGATTTGAAAAAAAGTGTTTGACCAAAAGAAACCATTTGACTTCATTTTGTCGGACCACAAACTTTACGATTTTGTGAAGATCAGTTTCAAATTGTTACATGCAGGCAAGTATCAGTGAGTGGACGGACGGACGGACGGACGGACGGACACACACAGACACACACACACACACACACACACACACACACACACACACACACACACACACACACACACACACACACACACACACACACACACACACGTGATCAACATCCTTGTCCAAAAAAAAAAAATTGCCAAGTAACTAACAGACAAATGCAATACCCTCTCTTCTGGCAAGGGTAATGACAAAGCCATGTTTAAATGATTATTTCACATCAACTCGATAATCATCATCATCATGTTCATATTCATATTCATATTCATGTACCATACTCTTGGCCCGTGGTTCCCAACCTGGGGGCCATGGTGTATTTCTCGGGGGGCCATGGGGTAATTTGAACCATACTAAAATATATATATTGTTGCGGATCTGGGGTCGGCACTCCCGTTATCAATTGGGGGTCAATCCCCTGGTCGTTTTCACTGGCCGATCCTCCCGGTCCTGGAAATATGACGTCACTTCCGGTCGGTCGTAGCCAGGGTCATGGGTCAATGGTGGTATCCCCAAATACCTGCGTACTAGGACCGGCCGTAAGCGAGGAGATATTTCCACCCGGGCCGCAGCGTCAATGGATGCGCCGAGCGAAGCGCGCTGCGACTCGGGCCGTTATTAACAGACTACACCCGATTATAGCGGTTGGCCAAATCGTGCCACAGATATTCAATTGAAAGAAAGGACGAGAGCGATCGAATGAAGAGAGAAACCAAAGGTAAAGAAGGTACACAGGTTTATTTCTCTTCTACAAGAGGAAAACGAAAGGGCAAGAATATACAAAAGAGGCAAAGCAGGACACAGGGCAAGCTTATCTATACGGTCTTACTTATCATACGCCCAGGACAATACAGACACACTTACACGGGTGGGAGATGGCAATGGTAGGAATGGCTGGAAGGATGAGACGGTCCAAGGAGCTGGCGGAGCAGGAAAAGGTCCGGGGATGACGGCACGACGTCGAGGTCCCGCTCGAACGCCCACGCTCTGGTTCAGCGGCAAAACCCGGCCGGCAGCGCTGGTGATATTGCTGCGGCGAGCGCACCGATTCTCGTACGCACAAAGGAATGTTTGGGCCAACAAAAGGTTCTCCGTGCACGTCTGTGCTCCTCCCTCTCCTCTACGTGCTCTTCTCCTGTCTCATCTGCGTGCTCCCTCACTCATCTCCGTAAGCAGTCCCCGTGACCGCTTTTATTGCTCGCCGCACGAATCAAGCCGCGTCTCTGAGGGTACGCCTCCCGGTCGACTCCCCTCAGCCTTGGTTAGCCGGCGAGGGCTTACCGGCCACGACCTTGATGGTGAGATGACGTGGCCACACCTCCATCTTGGCGCTCTGCCTCCTTTTTCGGGCTTTACCTCATGGCTTATGGCGTCTCACACGGGCCAGTGGATCCAGTTGGCAGAACTTTGGCACCAATGAAAGGGCGGCTGCGCCGCCAGATGAATGGGGTTGCAAGGGGCCTAGGTTATTTGATTAATGCAACGTCGATTCAACTATTGGAAACACAGCCTTAACTAAACACATATTAAGGAAATGTCTATTGAGAGGTCCTATGGTGTCCTGCCTGTTGCAATGTGGACTAGCTTGGGTGCGACCTTTGACCTTTACAAGAAATGGGGATATTTACAGGAGTATTTACAGGGAATTATTTACAATGGAACTTTACAAACAATTTACTAAGTGCAGGTTCTCAAAACCGTTACAATATTTTTTTTTTTTTATTGTTTTGAATTTGATATTGTTTTGATTTTTACTTATTACAGATTTGACGTTATGGCTTCTGGGAGTAAAAAAAGAAAGTATCTTGACGAATACATAAAGCTTGGATTCACATCCATTACCGTGTCTGGCCAAGAGAAACCACAATGTGTGCTGTGTCACAAGGTTTTGAGTCCTGAATCCATGAGGCCATCCAAGTTGAAGTTGCACCTCGAGACAAATCACGCACAACATGCAAAGCAGGATCCCGAATTTTTCAAGCTGCTTGAAAATTTTTAAAGCGACAGAAGTTGGATGAGGGAGGAGCTTTTCAACAACAAAATGTAGCAACTGTCCAGGCTTCTTATGAAGTTTCTCTTGAAATTGCAAAGAAGAAAAAAACCCACTCAATTGGGGAGACACTCATCAAGCCTTGTACCCTCCTCATTGTCGAACGGGTTCTCGGCAAGGCAGAGGCTCGCAAAGTTGAACAGGTGTCTTTATCGAATAACACAGTGCAGCATCGTATCCGTGACATGTGAAACAACAGATCATCCATGAGATTAAGGTGGTGCCTTTTGGCTTGTTTTCTTTTCAACATGATGAATCAACCGATGTTAGTTCCTGCTCCGAACTACTGGCATCCGTTCGCTATGTCAAGGAAGATGATATCAAGGAAGAATTCTTGTTCTGTAGTGCCCTGGAAACAATGACAAAAGCTAACGACGTCATGGAAAAAATGAAGTCGTTCTTCGATGCGGGAGAAATTCAGTGAGAGAATGTATGCGGTGTCTGCACTGACGGTGCTCCTGCCATGCTTGGTTCCAAATCCGGATTCCAAGCAAAAGTGAAGATGCTGGCACCACAAGCGAAAGGAACCCACTACGATTCATCGCTATGCCCTGGCTTGTAAGACTCTCTCTCTCTCATTGAAGAAAGTTATTGAAGTCGTAATCAAGATTGTTAACTACATCAAGGCAGGGGCTCTCAACACCCAAATGTTCAAGGAGCTGTGCAAAGACATGAACGCGGAACATGAAACGTTGCTGTACTATACTGCTGTACGCTGGCTTTCAAAAGGGAATGTTCTGAACCGCGTCTTTGAACTTCGTGCGGAAGTCAAACATTTCTTGAATCTTCAAGGAAAACATGACCTCCTGCAGCATTACGACAAAGAATTGTGGAACGAACAACTTGCTTATCTTGCTGACATTTTCGAGCAGCGGAACCAGCTGAACCTCAAGCTCCAAGGAAGAGCGACTAATATTATTCTTTTCCACGATCATCTCAGAGGATTTGTTGCCAAGCTCCAAAACTGGCACAGGAATGTGAACACAGGAAACATTGCCATGTTCGAAAGAATGTCTGAATTGCAAGACAGCATGGGAAAAGAGCTCAATCCATAGTATCTCTCCCGGGCTACTCCCTCCTCCGGTGTGATAGACCTGAGCCTCGTCCTGGAGGCGGGGTTGCTATCTTTATCAAAAACTCTCTTCCTCACTCGCCCTGCACTGCACTCTCTCCACCTCACCCCCAGGAATACCTCTGGCTACGGCTTCCCCTTCGCTCCCACCTCTTGTTCATATGTGTGTTGTACCGTCCACCAAACAGTGATGACTCCATCTACATCTCGCTGTCTGACGATATGGACCAACTTCTATCTACTCATCCCAACTCTCTCTTCCTCATATGTGGTGATTTCAACTGTCATCATGCCAGTTGGCTGGGTGTGGGTACCTCTCTCACCAGCCATGGCTCCTCAGCAAAGGACTTCTGCGACTCACTGGGACTGACACAATCTGTCAATTTCCCGACCCGGATCTCAGTCAACGGAACATTTTCTCTTCTGGACTTGGTTATGACTAACTTCCCTGAAAATGTCTGCTGCTCTTCTTCTGCTCCGATCGGATCATCTGATCATGTCCTTGTTAAAGTGGACATCTCTCTGACCATCCTCAGGGAGCCTGCTCAGCGTCGACGAGTCTGGCATTTCACTCAGGCCAACTGGCACGGTCTTCAAGCAGCCATCAATCATCTGGATTGGTCTCCCATCTCTACCACCTCTGACATCAACTCATCCTGGGAATTCTTCCAAAGTAAATTGCTCTCTCTCATGCACAGATTTATCCCATCTCGTCTTCAGTTGTCATACCCTTCCTCCCATCCATGGTACACGGAATCTTGTGGTGAGGCTGTTGCCCAGAAACAACTTGCCTTCGTCTCCTGGAAAGCAAATCCAACGGAAGGAAATCTCATTTCCTTTCACAAAGCCCGAAACAAGCGTGTGTCCACCCTCAGGAGAGCCAGGAAACAATATCTTCACGTTCTCAAGACCGAACTCTCTTATCTGTCTCCCTCTTCCAAATCCTGGTGGCGTCTGGTCAAATCCGTTTCTGGTGTTTGTTCCCCCTCCATCCCCTCCCTTACCTCAAACGGCTACACAGCTGACTCCGCACGTGAAAAAGCTGAATGCCTCAACTCTGTGTTTGCCTCTAAATCTTGTGTCCCAAACCCATCCCTCTCTGTACCCACCATACCCAGTCGTACCCTGCTGCTCCTGGACTCCGTGTCCTTTCCTCCTGACAAGGTGGAAAGGTTTCTGTCAACCCTCGACTCTGATTCTGCAACTGGACCCGACGGCATCAGCCCACGGGTCCTAAAATCCTGCTCTGCTGCTCTATCTCACCCTCTCTCTGTTCTCTTCACCCTCTCTTTTGCTCAAGGTCAACTGCCATCTGCTTGGAAATCAGCCAACATCACCGCTTTGCACAAAAAAGGTGCAAAAACAGATCCTAGCAACTACAGACCAATCAGCCTTCTCCCAATTATCAGCAAAGTCATGGAATCCATCATTGCTTCGGATATGAAATCTTTCCTCTTCTCCAATGGCTTGATCTCTGATCATCAATTTGGTTTCAGACCAGGTCACTCTACTCTGGACATGCTGCTTCTGCTGTCTCAACAATGGATGGAGGTCCTCAATGCCAAACAGGAAATTAGAGCTGTCTCCCTCGACATATCACGTGCCTTCGACACGGTCTGGCACCCCGCTCTGCTCACCAAACTCTCCTCCTTTGGTATCCATGGAAATCTCCATGCATGGCTGGCGGACTTCCTCTCTAGTCGTCGTCAACGTGTGGCCCTGAATGGGTTTCTCTCATCTCCTCTTCCTGTTCAGGCTGGAGTTCCCCAAGGCAGTGTTCTGGGCCCCGTGCTTTTTCTGGTCTTCATCAATGATCTCTCTGACTCTCTCGAAAATCCTCTCTATCTCTTTGCTGATGACTCCACTCTCTGCCGCTCCATTCCTCTTCCCTCAGATCGGCAGTCTGCTGCCTCCTCACTCTCTGAAGACCTGGACAAAATCACAGACTGGTCAAACAAGTGGAACATGTCTTTCAATCCTGACAAATCTCACACTCTTACTATGTCTCTCCGAAAAGATCGACTGGACAACCCTCCCATCTACTTTCTCAACAATCCTCTCCAAGAAGTTCTGTCGCTCAAGATTTTGGGTCTCACTATCTGCCATGATCTTTCTTGGGAAAACCACATTTCCAAGCTGGCCTCCAAAGCCAGTCGCCGACTGGGCATCCTCCGTCGTGCGAAGTCCTTCCTCGGCACACCTGAGATCCTCACCACATACAAGGCTTTCATCCGCAGCTCAATGGAATACTGTTCTCCCCTATGGGCCGGTGTTCCTGCCTCACACCTAGCTCGGCTTCACGCTGTTGAAACCAAAGCTTTCAGAATTATTGGAATCTCCCGCGATGAAGCTATCTCTGAGGGCCTTTCACTCACTCACCGCAGGCAGGTAGGTGGTCTTTCTGTCTTCTACCGACTCCTCTCCGGCCTTGCACCCCCAGCTCTCTCTGTGCTCTGTCCCCCAAATATTCCTACAGGTCGCACAAGATCTGCCAGCAACCCTCTGATGGTTAAACTGCCGAAATCTCGGCTCTCTGCTCACCTTCACTCTTTCATTCCTCTTTTCTCCCGCCTCTGGAACAAACTCCCTCACTCCCTTCAATCCCACTCCTCCCTCCAGGTCTTTAAAACAGCTGTTCACCACCATCTCTTATCTTCACCCATCCAAAACCTTGATCTTTTCTACCCCCGCTAATTCACCCCAGATCCACCTTGTTTGAAATTCCAACTTCTTTCCTGGAAATCCTGGCAGTGTCCATATGTTTTATACCTCTCCCACCGCCCCCTTCCCATGCCCCCCCCCCCCAAAGCCCTCGCCCTCTCTCAGATCTCTCGATGTCTCCATGTCTCTCGGTCCCTGCTCTCAAATGTTGTGTTTGTGTCCTTCCCCCTCTCTCCCTATCTTGTCTACCGCTCCCGATGTTATATGTTTTATGTGTCGGTTTGTCTTTCTGTGTGATTAATGTTCGCTCTTTCACGAGCCTCGATCTTGTATACAAAAAAAAAAAAAAAAAAAAAAAAAAAAAATCCCATACTGAAAAATGATATTCTTGAGCATCTGCAGTCACTGGAGCTGGAATTTCATAAGTATTTTTGTGATTTAGACAAGAATGAGGCAAAAATTGTGAGGAATCCTTTTTCCGTCAACCTTTGCGTGGAGAGCATGCCGGAGGCAATGCAAGATGAATTCCTGAATCTCCGAAACGATTGATTTGCCAAAGACACATTAGAAGAGAAGAGCTTGACGGAGTTTTGGGAGGGAATGGGTCGCTTCCCTAATATCAGCCAGATAACTATCCGGTTGCTTCTGCCATTCTCGTCTACCTATCTCTGCGAAGTGGGGTTTTCCACGCTGTTGAATATCAAATTGAAACAGCGTAATCGGATCCACGTGGAAGATGACCTCCACTGTGCCCTGACTGTGACTCAACCATGGATACCCCAATTGGTAGCTAAAATGCAATTTAAGCCATCCCACTGAGTTTTTAATTCACTTTTACGGCGCATGCACCGCGTCACGAGTTTTGATTACCTGAGTTGTTGTCGAATTGAGTTTCATTTTGTGTGATCATAACACACTGTGTTAAATACAGACATAACAGAGGTTTTTAGTTTTCACATATTCTTGACTTGGAACCTTTTCATACTGTTTTCGTGTGTGACAGTTCTATTATATGCTGTCCATAGTGTTGTTACTGATAATATTAAAATCTCATATCAAACATGCATCATTCGAGCGACGTTGCTTTGTTTGCTTCTTCCAAAAACGATGTAGTTGGGAGCCAGTAAGGAACAGAAAAAAACTATGGAACTAAATGTTCATGTTGGCCACTTGGAATTCCTCATTTTCTGTGTAATAATTTACCGATTCTCATACAAGCAAAATAGCCAATTAAAGGAAAAAAAACACCTCTCAGAATGCACCACAGAGCACATATAAATCAAAACATTTCTGGGGGGCTTGCCCCCAGACCCCCATAGCCTGCTTACACACGCTCTGCCGCTCGACCCTCGCAAAAAGGGAGATGGGTGCTGGGGATGTGCTCTGGGAGCCAAGGGGGCCATAACACAAAAAAGGTTGGGAACCCCTGCTCCAGGCAGAGCAGATATTTGGCCACAATGCTGGTGAAGTCGCGACTCCGGCTCAAGAAGTTAGGAAAGGAATTTGAAATGTGTTCATGGTGCCAGCGATAGTTTGCCTCCTATTTGTGAAGAACACCATGGGATATTCGATGTCCTACAACTAATTCCGGCACAAGGATGACCAGTTTAAAATCCATCCGAGGGAGGGCACACACATTGATGAATCACCCTGCCTATGAAACACAGGAATGACAGTTTATAGCTGGGCTGGGATTCAAACCCAGGCTAGGCATCTCACATCAACGACTATAAGATATCTCATGGGAACTAAAAAGAAGGAAATAATTGATATAATAAATAAATAAATAGAGTAAGACCACCCATTATGTCGTCACGCGATTATAGCAATACCCTACTTGCGTCGCCTCAACTCACATTTACGTCGCTTTATAAGCCACACCTTTGATTCTCGAACATTTTCAGAACTTGCAAGACTGATAAAAATGCCATTATACATCGCAAAGTACCAAATTGGAAGATTGCAAAATCGTCGACAGAACTACTGTACGTTTGTGTACTTGAATATAGCTGGCATTACTCAAAAACAGAGGAATATCATCGGTAAAAAGTGAAATACAATATGTGAAGTGGCAACATTAAGAACGCATCACAAGCTTATCCTAGTAATGCTAATGATAACTAGAACGACACTTCGACGTCGTGACATCGACCAATACGCCCACATTATTACATCATTACACATACAGTACTTGTGCCATGTTTCATATAAATCCATTCAGCTGTTCTCAAGTATCACCTTTTTAGCTGACATGACATATGACCTTACCAAAATCACAAAATCACCTCATTTCTCACATTTGATGAAAAAATGTAATCAGTGCATCTTCGCATCATTATACATACTATTATGTCGGTGGGGTAGAGGAATATCTGGAGCCAGGTAGATCTGTATAGGAAGGTATTCGACTGTCGCGATAAGGAATCTACCTGTAATAAGTTCTATGTTAGTCAGGTTTGCCGGGATAAGCTGTATTGATGTCCCCACTACGAGGGAGCAGGGCGTGCTATATAGTGCAGGGATTATGGATAAAGATTCCTTTGTTCGTCGTCCCCTCTGTCGTCAAACCTTTGTCCCTTATGGCAATGCACACCTGTAAACACTTAGATAGGCCCTTTAGCGCACACAGTAATTAAATCCCCTTCCCTTACAACGACTTTGGAAGAAGCCAGATCGGGGCACCGCCGGGTGGCCGCCGTCAGCTACACCACCAGCTAGGCCTAGCAACATCGCGTGACACGAGCTATGACCACGCCACAGGGAACATGTGATTGGAGGGAAGGCGATAGAAGGTTCGGTGGAAGGCACTGGTTGGTGGCGCGCCAAGGCTGACGTCACCGCCCAGGTTATAAAAGGGCGCTGCAGGACATTTTTCAGCAACTCCAGCTCTAGCTCTGTCTCTTGCACGATATCTCTCTGTGCTTGAAGCTCTTGCGCTTCTTCTTGGTCTTGAGAGGTCCTGGTGGTCGTTGGTTCACCATATGCGTGGTGCAGGAGTGAGGCTCGGTGCTGTGAACGGGCGGGACCTCGTGTGCGAACGGCGAGGGGTTTGGAGCGAGGGCGTTGGCTTGGGCCTAGCGAAGCGTGCAAGGCGGACGGAGGGTTTCTCCGCACCGGAGCTTGGAGCCATGGTGGATACGACACGACTACAGACGGACAGTTAAGATGCACCACATTTCACAAATACACACCATAATGCTTATTTTCCTTTCATTCATTCCTGTGTCCTGTTGTTGATTCTGGTGTGTGGGATCCCAATATAGGATTTAGTTTATTTGATTGCCGTCACGTTTCATTGTATCGGGTCCATGAATAAATCTCTATTTTTGTACATTCTAATTCGTTGTTCGAGTTCATTAATTTTCCTGCAGGATCGAAGCTGCCGTCGGTTCGCTGAAGGTAAGCGCTTTTGCCACAGCTTCCACTTCCCTTCTTCTTCCCGCGCTACAGAAGTAAAATCCGTGTTTGATCGTCGCCTCCAGTAAAGCCATTTTGGTCCATCTGCGGTCCTTGGTGTTAACCCTGAGGGATTCGCATGACAATACTTATATCAAGTTTAGGCAAAATCCCATCACCGATTCGCAAGTTAGAACAGTGACAGATTTTTTTTACTTAACGGGACCTCTGACCTTTGACCTCTTGCCCCAAAAATCGAATCAATAATTCTTCAAATCATTAAACATACCTGTGCCAAGTTTGAATTAGATTGCTTTCGTCGTTCTCAAGTTCGACACCTATCACAGACTTTGACCTTTGACCTCTTGATGCCAAAATCAAATAAGTTCATCTTTGTATCAAACGATACGCACTTGGACCACCTATGGTCAGAATCACATCACTGGTTCACATGTTATCACGGTAACAGGATTTTTACCTAACATGACCGATGACCTTTAACCTCATGACCCCAAAATCGAATCAGTTCATTTTTAACTCATTATACATACCTGCACCAAGTTTGACTAACATCCCTTCAACCCTTCTTAAGTTAACGCAGTAACGAAATCCTATCACGGACGGATCCACAGACGTACGTATGGTCATATGGACGGAAGGACATCCGGACGGACAACCTGAAAACATAATGTCTCTGGCGACTTCGTCGGTGGAGGAATAAAAATTATTTTGATTTAAATCGTTTTGATAATCGTCGGACATTTCAGGAAAGCATCCGTGACACAAACCGAGCAATTACTGGAAAAAGGTAATTGAATGTCTTGCTTACCACGACATGCCCCACATCGAACTCTGGAAGTACTCTATTCTTATAACTGAAAGTACGCTTATCATCTTCACCATGACGGAGAGAAGATCCTGGAAAGAAGAGGCAAAATGAACATAAAACAGATATTGAGACAGAAAAAGATCAATGGAGAGAACATCACCGTGTTCAGATGTGTGTACATTGTGGAAATGAGACATCAATTTCATCAATGAGTCTTTGTCTTATTCTTTGCCAGCCAAATGTTCACAAACCATATCCCTTCCTAAGAAGTCAAGGGCTCAGAACATGCAGAATTGACCCAAGTCTTTCAGGAACTGGTTGGCGAGGCCTGACATGATTGTATTGGGTAAAGGCAGGAATTTGTAATTTGCTCAGGGTGCCGGCGTTGACTTGCCAACTCGTCATGAAAGACACCATGAGATGTTTAATGTCTCTAAACTAATGTGACCAGACAGAATACCCAGCACAAGTTCCTTCAAAGGGACCACACATTTGTGAGCAAACACACCACCTGTGAAGCACCATTTGATTTACTGGAACGGATGGAATCACCAGGAAGGACATTGATCGAGCAATGCTTTCCACAGTTGGAAGCGAGGGGAAGTTGACATTTCTGGCATCAACCCTTCGTCGGACCAAAAAAGCCAAAAACAAGTACAGATAGATTCAAACTACACCGCCCCCATGCCAAATAATTAAATATCCTACGGTGCGGCATTGCTGGGGTGCCTCCGGCGCCCGGCAATACCGCAGTGCAGCTCATAGAGACTGCATTGCAAGGGAGAGGTGTACAATAAATTGATTGATTAATTGTATAATTAAAATCAATAAAATATTATCACAAAATATTTTCTTAATCAATTGGCGAATAGCAAAACTAAACCACTCGTGCTTCATCCAAAGATGTATCTTTTAGAAATTTAATTAAATAAGTCATTAATAAAAAATTAAATAATTAATTGATTAAATCAATAAATAATTCATCGATTAAATGATTAATCAATAAATCAAAAATATCCTTGATAGCCACATCACTTGGTCACTGTCATGTCCAAATATTAGCTTCCCAGCTCAAAAGGTGCCTGAGATATTGGCCAAATGAGAAAGAAAATAAATAAATGATTAATAATGAAAATAAATAAATAATAATCATTAAAAAATTAAATTATTAATCAATTCGGTCAGAGAACACATAAACCACCACCATTTCATCAGAATCTGTAACTTAAAAAAAAAAATTCTAAGTCATTAATCGAATAATTAAATAATTAGTCGATTAATTGATCAATTGATTAATTAATAAATCAAAAATAGCCTTTGCAGCCAAATCACCAAGTCATTGGCATGTCCAAATATCAGCTTCCTAACTCAAAATGTGCCTGAGTTAATGGTCAGAAGAGAAAGGAAATTTGATTAATTAAATAAGTACTTAATTCATCGCTAATAATTTAAAAACTCCACAATTTATTGATTATTCAAAAAACAAAAAATACAGTTTTGACAAAGGACTTGCTCACGATTGTGCCGAAATTTCAGCTTCCGAGCTCAAAGGATGGCAGAGATATCGCCCGGACAAACAAACAAACAAGAAAACAAGAAAACAACAAAGAAAGAAAACAACCAGAGTGAAAACTGAGTACTCCCTTTCAGCGTGCGTCACTGCTGAGCCCCCTTCGGTGCCCGGCAATGACGTTATGCAGCGCCTGGAGATGGCATAGGAAAGGTGCGGTGTGCAATTATCATAAAATATTTTCTTAATCAATTGGCTAATAACATAACAAAACCACTACTGCTTCATCCGAAGATGAATCTTTTAGAAATTTAATGAAAGTCATTAATAAAAATTTTAATAATTAATTGATTAATCAATAAATAATTAATTGATTCAATGATTAATCAATAAATCAAAAATATCCTTTATGGCCACATCACCTGGTCACTCTCATGTCCAAATATTAGCTTCCTAGCTCAAAAGGTGCCTGAGATATTGGCCAGATGAGAAAGAAAATAAATAAATAATTAATAAAGAAAAATAAATAAAGAACAATAAAAAATAAATAAATAAATAATCAATTCGCCAATAGAACATATAAAGCACCACCATTTCATCCGAATCTGTAAATCAAAAAAAATAAAAACATTAGTCATTAATCAAATAATTAATCGATTAATTGATTAATCAATAAATCAAAAATAGCCTTTGCAGCCAAATCACTTCGGGCACCATGGCCCCCTTTTTGAAGCAATGTTTTATGGCCGGATGCCCTTCCTGCCGCCAACCCTGTTAGTCGCCTGTTGCGACACACAGGGAATTACCAGTGACCTGGTACTCAATTTGCCGACCTCGGAAGGGTGACAGGCCTTCAACCCCCCTGGTGTTACTTCAGCGATCAACAAGGATTCGAACCCAGGATCCTTGGCATGTCCAAATTCAGCTTCCTAACTCAAAAGGTGCCTGAGATAATGGTCAGAAGAGAAAGTAAATGTATAAGAGTGGCAATTAATCGCTAATAATTAAATAGCTCATCAATTAATTGATTAATCAAAAAACAAAAAATAGCCTTTTTGACAAAGTACTTGCTCACTATTGTGCTGAAATTTCAGCTTCCCAGCTTAAAGGATGGCTGAGATATCGCCCAGACAAACAAACAAACAAACAAACAAGAAAGCAAGAAAACAAACAACCAGAGTGAAAACCGAGTACTCCCTTTTAGCGGGCGTCATTACCGAGCCCCCTTCGGTGCCCGGAAATGAGGTTATGCAGCGCCTGGAGATGGCATAGGAAAGGTGCGGTGTAAGACTAGCGGTGTAAGGACGGTGTAAGGCGGTGTAAGGTGTAAGACGTGCAAGACTAGCTCTTTATTCGAAAGTGCACGATCAGTTTGAGAAGCAAAGCAGACTGCACAGTTCAGAGGTAAATTCACTACATCTGTACAGCCTTGTAGCTGGTGTTGGGCCTAGCCCTGGTGTTGGGCTAGCGGCTAGGGTGCCGGCTTAGGATCCTAGGATCCTGGGTTCGAATCTCGGTCGATCGCCGAATTAATGCCAGGGGGGTTGACTCAGCCTGTCATCCTTCCGAGGTCGGCTAATTGAGTACCAGTTCACTGGTAATTCCCTGTTTGTCGTTGAAGGCGGCAAAAAGGGTTGGCGTCAGGAAGGGCATCCGGCCGTAAAACATTGCTTCAAAAAGGGGACCAAAAAACAACAATTACCACGGTCCCCGAAAAGGCCAACCCCCGCTTTGCGGGGAAAAATGGCCTCTAAACGGTGGTTGTACAGCCTTGTAGCTGTGATGGAGGTGCTGGCTCGGAACGTAAAGGAGGGTTTACCGTGGGAGTTGTTGTATACAGATGATCTGGTGTTAATTGCAGAATGTATGGATGGACTGAAGGAGAAGATGAACAAGTGGAAGGAATGTATGGAGACAAAAGGTCTGAAGGTGAATATCAGAAAAACGAAGGTGATGGCAAGTGGTAAAGCATGTGGTGAGGTAGAAAGAACTGGGAAGTGGCCGTGTGCTATGTGCAGGAAGGGTGTCGGAGCGAATTCCATTCAATGTACAATGTGCGCTGAGTGGGTTCATCAAAAATGTAGTGGTTTGAGAGGGTCATTAACCAGTGTGGCAGCTACATTCAAGTGTAAGGTGTGCACAGAGGGAGCTGCAGATGGAGGAAATGTTGAGTTGGATCTTGGAGATGGCGTGAAGCTGGAAGGTGTGAAAACATTTTGCTACCTCGGAGACATGCTGAATGGAGAAGGTGGATCAGACTCGGCAACGCTTGCGAGAGTGAGATGTGCATGGAAGAAGTTTCGGGAACTGAGTGGCGTGCTGACGAGGAGGGGAGTGTCGTTGAAGATGAAGGGAAAGGTGTATGCTGCATGTGTGAGAAGTGTTATGATTTATGGGAGCGAGACATGGGTAATGAACATAGAGCAGCAACCAAGGCTGGAAAGGGTGGAAATGCGAATGGTTCGGTGGATGTGTGGAATATCGTTGAGAGAGAGGAAGACAAATGATGAATTGCGAAGGATGATGGGAATAGAGCCTGTGATGGATGCTGTGAAGAGAAACAGGTTGAGATGGTTTGGTCATGTGTTGAGGAAGGATGAAAGTGACTGGTTGAGAAGAGTGATGGAAATGAATGTAGAAGGAAATGGAGGACAGGGAAGACCGAGAAAGACTTGGCTAAAGAGGGTTGAAGAAGAAATGCGGGTGAGGGGGTTAACAAGGAGGGATGCAGAAAATAGGGCAAAATGGAGAAGATTGTCATGGGGACCGCAAAGCTAACCCCCGCTCTTGCAGGGAAAATGGCCTTAAAATGCCTGTTGTTTGTTGTTGTTGTTGTTGTGTACAGCCCTGTTGGACACAGTATAATTTATAAATGGTGGATTCTCTCCAGGAAAAGGATAAAGGAATAATGGTGGAAAAAACACACAAATAGGCATCTGAAACAGTGTTGGACAACAACAAAGAAGGCAAATTTATGTTTGTGGAAGGATGTTAATGGGATTTATATTTTCGAATCAGACAAAGCAGGCTTTTTCCATGTTCTATTTAGCACAAACAAGACTGTGGAGTACCAAGCATCATTGGCTAAGAAGGCAGATGTACCGTTGATGCAGTGTCCTCAGCTGGTGATGAGAGGAATTTGGAATTCGCCCAAGGTGCCAGTGATAGCTCCCTCCTCTTTGTGAAGGACACTATGTGATCTTTAACACTCACCACCTCATGCTGGCAGACGGGACACCCAGTTTAACCACCATCTCACGTCATCCATCCTCCTGACCATGATCTTTCTGAACCGCATTAACCCTTCCCAACCCAAACCTATTACTTGCTTCCTTTGAGCGTTTCCTCCACCTCAGTGATCATGCCGTTTTATATTTTCATTTTAAATTAATTTGCTCTCTCACCATCATCTGGTACCGTCTACAATCCAGAGATTGCCTCTTACGGAACACCATTCAAATGTTTATTCAGCAGCTGTATCTTTAACTTCCTCATCTATTCCATCATCTTGTCTGTCCATTTTAATCCTTGTCTTCCTCCTCTTCCATCAATATCACCAATCAGTATTGTTTTGTATTGCTTGAGGTGATGCTCAGCTTGGCCAAATATTACACATCGGATGCCTCTGCACTAAAGTTACACCTGTGACCGAGTGGAGCTACTAAAACACCGCCATGGCGTTCCTGGAGGATCAAAACAAAAAGTCTGGAGCATTCACGGGAAAGATTACTGTGATGAGAGGAAGTTGTTTGTATCACTGTCATGAGGAACAAGCAGGCACCACCAGCAAATTGAAAAAGAAACAAATCAACAACAAACATTTTCAGGTCACTCTTGTTGTACTTGTAAATGAGACGATAATATATTTTGTGAAAAGATTATTTCTCAAAACTCACCAGTTCGCAGCTTTTCCCCAGCAGATACATTTGTTACTTGGGGTTCAGCATACTCTTCCTCAACAGATTCATTTATCACTTTAAGCTCAGCATTCCTGCAGAAAAGAAAGATTTTGTAAAGCTGTCGTTAAATAAATGTCACAAATAAGAAAATGTGAGAATAAAAATGCAGTCAGGCAGGTGAAAAATCAGACTGCATCAGGTATTTGTGTTTTCTACATTCAGACAGCAAACACCACCACTAACTACACTGTGCTACCCCACCAAGCATCTTCAAATACAGTTGACAATGAAGCCAAGAAATGTCACGTTTAAAGAGGGGGTGAAGATCACTATATATATATTTTTAACCACACTTTTTTCTTTCCCCTTCGTGTCGCAAGCTCCTACACTCACCTCTGAGCTGTGTAGCCTGGGATAGAATCCCGGGTCAGCAATATGCTGCCATCCTGGTAATTCACAGAAAGGACGATTCGTCAATGTGTGCCTTACTTCGGATGTACGTTGAACCTGCCTGCAAATGATGCTTTCCACAGCCACGTGCATTGTACTAAAGAAGATCTATCTGCATCTCAAAGAAGGAAGTGCTTTAATGGGGAGTCGAAACAGCCCAACATTTAATCAAAATGCAAATTTCAAATACAGTGCTCACTTCCAGCAATCCTCCACATTAGTGAGCGCTGACTTTGAAAGTTCAAGATTGGATGCACGAGGAAAGTGTAATGCATGTACTGCATCTAAACATTAAGAAGTTTATACTAAGAACTAACTGGAGGAGTGATAGGAACCCAAGAGTGGCTGTGAATGGGAAAGTGTCTGCCTGGAAGGATGCAAGTCATTGAGTACCTGAGGGCTTTGCTAGCGGGGAGGGTGACTGTGACACCCTGCAAGGACTAAAAACAACACCTGAGAAAGGGTCGATGAGCTCCCTTCAGTAGCCACCAGCCTTCCAGTACGGATATGGGGTCTTTTGAAATACACCCAATGGGTGTAGGAAAATTAATTTTTCCACTGGCCTAGATACCCCCTCCTGCACAGTGGTCCTGTGAAGACGTTTCCTCGTTTCAGGACTAGATGAAGGTTTTGCCAGTTTTTCCTTTTCTTTTTCCTTGTAGCTCTTTCCATGTAGTGGCTTTCAGCCTTGTTTTGGGAAAATAGTTTTTTAATGCCTCTGCCCTTGAAGGTGGCCGGAGGCATTATGTTTTCGGGTTGTCCGTCCATCCATCCGTACGGGCTAAACCTTGTTTTTCTCAGCAACCACGTGCCCGATTGAGACGAAACTTTGAGGGTAGGAGTGGCACCCATGCAGAATGTTTTTTATGATAATTGTGACGTCATAGGTGACGTGGTATGGCAGCCATCCTCGATTAAACGCAAGTAATTAAAAAATTATTTCCCAGAAACCGCTGAATGGCAAAATTTGAAACCTGGCACATTGTCAAGTACTCCCAATGGAGAACAAAAGCATGATAATGATGTCATCATTGGTGAAGTGGTATCCCAGCCAAAAATGTTTTAATTGAATTCCTTATCCTATAAAGAATATAATTAATTGAATTCCTTATCCTTATCTGTGATCTGTGATCTGTGAGAGGACCTCTCCGGGCTCTGTGCCCCTTCACTCCTACCTGGCATGGCTCTGAGGTACTCCACCGCTAGGCTTCTTCAACTCAACAACCACTCCACTCCGCCATGCATCTCTGTCATCAAAAACCACGGACTCCTACGACGACCCAGATACATCCATAGAGGCTCCGGTCGCAAGTTTGTATATTCCCAGGCAGGTCACTCCATCCCCTCACTCTGGTCAGCTGAGCACACTCTCACCCGTCGACTACGTCATCACAACAACATACACGAACGCGCCCCCTGTCTGCAAGCCCTGGCAAAATCACCCGAGTCCATCCACACCATACAAAGCAATATGAAGCTTACTCTGTTCAATACCCGGTGCCTCAACAATAAAAGCCACATCCTAAACGACTTCATTCTGGACAATAAACTGGACTTTCTCTGTCTGACTGAAACCTGGCAACAACCTCTGGACTACCTCTCACTCAACCTCACTACACCCAATGGTTACTCATACATCAACAAACCACGCTCGGAGGGCCGAGGTGGTGGAATTGCTGTAATACACTGACAGGACATCAAGACCAGCCCCGTCTCCATCTCATCTGCTCCATCATTTGAACACCTGGCTTTTAAACTTTCTGGTCACACACAGTCAGTCATGGCAGTTGTCTACCGCCCTCCCAAACCACACCCATCATTCCTGTCTGACTTCTCTTACTTTCTGACCCAGCTCTGTTCCTTCTCCCCCTCAACCCTCCTCCTCGGTGATTTCAATATCCACATGGACTCCACTGATTCCGCAATAACCGCTGACTTCATTGATATTCTTAATTGCTTTAACCTCACTCAACATGTCAACTTTCCCACCCATAACCATGGTCACATTCTGGACCTTGTCTGTTCTATTGGACTACATCTACACCATCTCTCTGGCTCTGACCTCACTCTCTCCGATCACTTAGCCATCACTATGACCATCAACATTCCCACCCCAGCACTAAGGCAAAAACGCATAATCAACTTTCGTAAGCTAAACTCTCTTTCACCTACCTCATTCTCATCTTCCCTCTCCGAAAAACTGTCCACCTCTCCCTTCGTTGATTTGCACAGCCCCTCTGACCTCACTGACTACTACAACCACACTCTCTCCTCCTGCCTTGACCAGCTTGCGCCTATAAAAACCAAAACAGATTCCTTCACCCATTCTGCTCCCTGGTTGTGCGAAAGGTGTTTTTTCAACACTAACACAAGTGCAAAAAGTGTTTTTTCCACACTAATACAAGTGCAAAAGTGGTTTCCTGCACCAACACAAGTGCGAAAAATGGTTTTTCAACACTAACACAAGTGCGAAAAGTGGTTTTTCAACACTAACACAAGTGCGAAAAGTGGTTTTTCAACACTAACACAAGTGCGAAAAGTGGTTTTTCCACACTAATACAAGTGCAAAAGTGGTTTCCTGCACCAACACAAGTGCGAAAAGTGCTTTTTCAACACTAACACAAGTGCGAAAAGTGGTTTTTTAACACTATCACAAGTGCAAAAAGTGTTTTTCCACACTAATACAAGTGCAAAAGTGGTTTCCTGCACCAACACAAGTGCGAAAAGTGGTTTTTCAACACTAACACAAGTGCGAAAAGTGTTTTTTCCACACTAATACAAGTGCAAAAGTGGTTTCCTGCACCAACACAAGTGCGAAAAGTGGTTTTTCAACACTAACACAAGTGCGAAAAGTGGTTTTTCAACACTAACACAAGTGTGAAAAGTGGTTTTTCCACACTAATACAAGTGCAAAAGTGGTTTTTCAACACTATCACAAATGCAAAAAGTGTTTTTTCCACACTAATACAAGTGCAAAAGTGGTTTCCTGCACCAACACAAGTGCGAAAAGTGGTTTTTCAACACTAACACAAGTGCAAAAAGTGGTTTTTCAACACTAACACAAGTGCGAAAAGTGGTTTTTCAACACTAACACAAGTGCGAAAAGTGGTTTTTCAACACTAACACAAGTGCGAAAAGTGGTTTTTCAAAACTAACACAAGTGCGAAAAGTGGTTTTTCCACACTAATACAAGTGCAAAAGTGGTTTCCTGCACCAACACAAGTGCGAAAAGTGGTTTTTCAACACTAACAAGTGCGAAAAGTGGTTTTTCAACACTATCGCAAATGCAAAAATTGTTTTTTCCACACTATTACAAGTGCAAAAGTGGTTTCCTGCACCAACACAAGTGCGAAAAGTGGTTTTTCAACACTAACGCAAGTGCGAAAAGTGGTTTTTCAACACTAACACAAGTGCGAAAAGTGGTTTTTCCACACTAATACAAGTGCAAAAGTGGTTTCCTGCACCAACACAAGTGCGAAAAGTGGTTTTTAAACACTAACACAAGTGCGAAAAGTGGTTTTTCAACACTAACACAAGTGCGAAAAGTGGTTTTTCCACACCAATACAAGTGCAAAAGTGGTTTCCTGCACAAACACAAGTGCGAAAAGTCGTTTTTCAACACTAACACAAGTGCGAAAAGTGCTTTTTCAACACTAACACTAGTGCAAAAAGTGGTTTCCACACTAATACAAGTGCAAAAAGTGGTTTCCTGCACCAACACAAGTGCAAAAAGTGGTTTTTCAACACTAACACAAGTGCGAAAAGTGGTTTTTCAACACTAACACAAGTGCAAAAAGTGGTTTTTCAACACTATCACAAGTGCGAAAAGTGGTTTTTCAACACTAACACAAGTGCAAAAAGTGGTTTTTCAACACTAATACAAGTGCAAAATTGGTTTCCTGCACCAACACAAGTGCGAAAAGTGGTTTTTCAACACTAATACAAGTGCAAAAGTGGTTTCCTGCACCACCACAAGTGCGAAAAGTGGTTTTTCAACACTAACACAAGTGCGAAAAGTGGTTTTTCAACACTAACACAAGTGCGAAAAGTGGTTTTTCAACACTAACACAAGTGCGAAAAGTGGTTTTTCAACACTAACACAAGTGCGAAAAGTGGTTTTTCCACACTAATACAAGTGCAAAAGTGGTTTCCTGCACCAACACAAGTGCGAAAAGTGGTTTTTCAACACTAACACAAGTGCGAAAAGTGGTTTTTCCACACTAATACAAGTGTAAAAGTGGTTTCCTGCACCAACACAAGTGCGAAAAGTGGTTTTTCAACACTAACACAAGTGCGAAAAGTGGTTTTTCAACACTAACACAAGTGCGAAAAGTGGTTTTTCAACACTAACACAAGTGCAAAAAGTGGTTTTTCAACACTAACACAAGTGCGAAAGGTGTTTTTTCAACACTAACACAAGTGCAAAAGTGGTTTCCTGCACCAACACAAGTGCGAAAAGTGGTTTTTCAACACTAACACAAGTGCGAAAAGTGGTTTTTTAACACTATCACAAGTGCAAAAAGTGTTTTTCCACACTAATACAAGTGCAAAAGTGGTTTCCTGCACCAACACAAGTGCGAAAAGTGGTTTTTCAACACTAACACAAGTGCGAAAAGTGTTTTTTCCACACTAATACAAGTGCAAAAGTGGTTTCCTGCACCAACACAAGTGCGAAAAGTGGTTTTTCAACACTAACACAAGTGCGAAAAGTGGTTTTTCAACACTAACACAAGTGTGAAAAGTGGTTTTTCCACACTAATACAAGTGCAAAAGTGGTTTTTCAACACTATCACAAATGCAAAAAGTGTTTTTCCACACTAATACAAGTGCAAAAGTGGTTTCCTGCACCAACACAAGTGCGAAAAGTGGTTTTTCAACACTAACACAAGTGCAAAAAGTGGTTTTTCAACACTAACACAAGTGCGAAAAGTGGTTTTTCAACACTAACACAAGTGCGAAAAGTGGTTTTTCAACACTAACACAAGTGCGAAAAGTGGTTTTTCAACACTAACACAAGTGCGAAAAGTGGTTTTTCCACACTAATACAAGTGCAAAAGTGGTTTCCTGCACCAACACAAGTGCGAAAAGTGGTTTTTCAACACTAACAAGTGCGAAAAGTGGTTTTTCAACACTATCGCAAATGCAAAAAGTGTTTTTTCCACACTATTACAAGTGCAAAAGTGGTTTCCTGCACCAACACAAGTGCGAAAAGTGGTTTTTCAACACTAACGCAAGTGCGAAAAGTGGTTTTTCAACACTAACACAAGTGCGAAAAGTGGTTTTTCCACACTAATACAAGTGCAAAAGTGGTTTCCTGCACCAACACAAGTGCGAAAAGTGGTTTTTCAACACTAACACAAGTGCGAAAAGTGGTTTTTCAACACTAACACAAGTGCGAAAAGTGGTTTTTCCACACCAATACAAGTGCAAAAGTGGTTTCCTGCACAAACACAAGTGCGAAAAGTCGTTTTTCAACACTAACACAAGTGCGAAAAGTGCTTTTTCAACACTAACACTAGTGCAAAAAGTGGTTTTTCCACACTAATACAAGTGCAAAAAGTGGTTTCCTGCACCAACACAAGTGCAAAAAGTGGTTTTTCAACACTAACACAAGTGCGAAAAGTGGTTTTTCAACACTAACACAAGTGCGAAAAGTGGTTTTTCAACACTATCACAAGTGCGAAAAGTGGTTTTTCAACACTAACACAAGTGCAAAAAGTGGTTTTTCAACACTAATACAAGTGCAAAATTGGTTTCCTGCACCAACACAAGTGCGAAAAGTGGTTTTTCAACACTAACAAGTGCGAAAAGTGGTTTTTCCACACTAATACAAGTGCAAAATTGGTTTCCTGCACCAACACAAGTGCGAAAAGTGGTTTATCCACACTAATACAAGTGCAAAAGTGGTTTCCTGCACCACCACAAGTGCGAAAAGTGGTTTTTCAACACTAACACAAGTGCGAAAAGTGGTTTTTCAACACTAACACAAGTGCGAAAAGTGGTTTTTCAACACTAACACAAGTGCGAAAAGTGGTTTTTCAACACTAACACAAGTGCGAAAAGTGGTTTTTCCACACTAATACAAGTGCAAAAGTGGTTTCCTGCACCAACACAAGTGCGAAAAGTGGTTTTTCAACACTAACACAAGTGCGAAAAGTGGTTTTTCCACACTAATACAAGTGCAAAAGTGGTTTCCTGCACCAACACAAGTGCGAAAAGTGGTTTTTCAACACTAACACAAGTGCGAAAAGTGGTTTTTCAACACTAACACAAGTGCGAAAAGTGGTTTTTCAACACTAACACAAGTGCAAAAAGTGGTTTTTCAACACTAACACAAGTGCGAAAGGTGTTTTTTCAACACTAACACAAGTGCAAAAAGTGTTTTTTCCACACTAATACAAGTGCAAAAGTGGTTTCCTGCACCAACACAAGTGCGAAAAATGGTTTTTCAACACTAACACAAGTGCGAAAAGTGGTTTTTCAACACTAACACAAGTGCGAAAAGTGGTTTTTCAACACTAACACAAGTGCGAAAAGTGGTTTTTCCACACTAATACAAGTGCAAAAGTGGTTTCCTGCACCAACACAAGTGCGAAAAGTGGTTTTTCAACACTAACACAAGTGCGAAAAGTGGTTTTTTAACACTATCACAAGTGCAAAAAGTGTTTTTCCACACTAATACAAGTGCAAAAGTGGTTTCCTGCACCAACACAAGTGCGAAAAGTGGTTTTTCAACACTAACACAAGTGCGAAAAGTGTTTTTTCCACACTAATACAAGTGCAAAAGTGGTTTCCTGCACCAACACAAGTGCGAAAAGTGGTTTTTCAACACTAACACAAGTGCGAAAAGTGGTTTTTCCACACTAATAATACAAGTGCAAAAGTGGTTTCCTGCACCAACACAAGTGCGAAAAGTGGTTTTTCAACACTAACACAAGTGCGAAAAGTGGTTTTTCAACACTAACACAAGTGCGAAAAGTGGTTTTTCAACACTAACGCAAGTGCGAAAAGTGGTTTTTCAACACTAACACAAGTGCAAAAAGTGGTTTTTCAACACTAACACAAGTGCGAAAAGTGTTTTCTCCACACTAATACAAGTGCAAAAGTGGTTTCCTGCACCAACACAAGTGCGAAAAGTGGTTTTTCAACACTAACAAGTGCGAAAAGTGGTTTTTCAACACTATCACAAATGCAAAAAGTGTTTTTTCCACACTAATACAAGTGCAAAAGTGGTTTCCTGCACCAACACAAGTGCGAAAAGTGGTTTTTCAACACTAACACAAGTGCGAAAAGTGGTTTTTCAACACTAACACAAGTGCGAAAAGTGGTTTTTCCACACCAATACAAGTGCAAAAGTGGTTTCCTGCACCAACACAAGTGCGAAAAGTCGTTTTTCAACACTAACACAAGTGCGAAAAGTGCTTTTTCAACACTAACACTAGTGCAAAAAGTGGTTTTTCCACACTAATACAAGTGCAAAAAGTAGTTTCCTGCACCAACACAAGTGCAAAAAGTGGTTTTTCAACACTAACACAAGTGCGAAAAGTGGTTTTTCAACACTAACACAAGTGCGAAAAGTGGTTTTTCAACACTATCACAAGTGCAAAAGTGGTTTCCTGCACCAACACAAGTGCGAAAAGTGGTTTTTCAACACTAACACAAGTGCGAAAAGTGGTTTTTCAACACTAACACAAGTGCGAAAAGTGTTTTGTCCACACTAATACAAGTGCAAAAGTGGTTTCCTGCACAAACACAAGTGCGAAAAGTGGTTTTTCAACACTAACACATGTGCGAAAAGTGGTTTTTCAACACTAACACAAGTGCGAAAAGTGGTTTTTCCACACTAATACAAGTGCGAAAAGTGGTTTTTCCACACTAATACAAGTGCGAAAAGTGGTTTTTCAACACTAACACAAGTGCAAAAGTGGTTTCCTGCACCAACACAAGTGCGAAAAGTGGTTTTTCCACACTAATACAAGTGCAAAAGTGGTTTCCTGCACCAACACAAGTGCAAAAAGTGGTTTTTCAACACTAACACAAGTGCGAAAAGTGGTTTTTCAACACTAACAGAAGTGCAAAAAGTGGTTTTTCCACACTAATACAAGTGCAAAAGTGGTTTCCTGCACCAACACAAGTGCGAAAAGTGGTTTTTCAACACTAACACAAGTGTGAAAAGTGGTTTTTCAACACTAACACAAGTGCGAAAAGTGGTTTTTCCACACTAATACAAGTGCAAAAGTGGTTTCCTGCACCAACACAAGTGCGAAAAGTTGTTTTTCAACACTAACACAAGTGCGAAAAGTGGTTTTTCCACACTAATACAAGTGCAAAAGTGGTTTCCTGCACCAACACAAGTGCGAAAAGTGGTTTTTCAACACTAACACAAGTGCGAAAAGTGGTTTTTCAACACTAACACAAGTGCGAAAAGTGGTTTTTCAACACTAACACAAGTGCAAAAAGTGGTTTTTCAACACTAACACAAGTGCGAAAGGTGTTTTTTCAACACTAACACAAGTGCAAAAAGTGTTTTTTCCACACTAATACAAGTGCAAAAGTGGTTTCCTGCACCAACACAAGTGCGAAAAATGGTTTTTCAACACTAACACAAGTGCGAAAAGTGGTTTTTCAACACTAACACAAGTGCGAAAAGTGCTTTTTCAACACTAACACAAGTGCGAAAAGTGGTTTTTCCACACTAATACAAGTGCAAAAGTGGTTTCCTGCACCAACACAAGTGCGAAAAGTGGTTTTTCAACACTAACACAAGTGCGAAAAGTGGTTTTTTAACACTATCACAAGTGCAAAAAGTGTTTTTCCACACTAATACAAGTGCAAAAGTGGTTTCCTGCACCAACACAAGTGCGAAAAGTGGTTTTTCAACACTAACACAAGTGCGAAAAGTGTTTTTTCCACACTAATACAAGTGCAAAAGTGGTTTCCTGCACCAACACAAGTGCGAAAAGTGGTTTTTCAACACTAACACAAGTGCGAAAAGTGGTTTTTCCACACTAATAATACAAGTGCAAAAGTGGTTTCCTGCACCAACACAAGTGCGAAAAGTGGTTTTTCAACACTAACACAAGTGCGAAAAGTGGTTTTTCAACACTAACACAAGTGCGAAAAGTGGTTTTTCAACACTAACACAAGTGCGAAAAGTGGTTTTTCAACACTAACACAAGTGCGAAAAGTGGTTTTTCCACACTAATACAAGTGCAAAAGTGGTTTCCTGCACCAACACAAGTGCGAAAAGTGGTTTTTCAACACTAACACAAGTGCGAAAAGTGGTTTTTCAACACTAACACAAGTGCGAAAAGTGGTTTTTCAACACTAACACAAGTGCGAAAAGTGGTTTTTCAACACTAACACAAGTGCGAAAAGTGGTTTTTCAACACTATCACAAATGCAAAAAGTGTTTTTTCCACACTAATACAAGTGCAAAAGTGGTTTCCTGCACCAACACAAGTGCGAAAAGTGGTTTTTCAACACTAACGCAAGTGCGAAAAGTGGTTTTTCAACACTAACACAAGTGCGAAAAGTGGTTTTTCCACACTAATACAAGTGCAAAAAGTGGTTTCCTGCACCAACACAAGTGCAAAAAGTGGTTTTTCAACACTAACACAAGTGCGAAAAGTGGTTTTTCAACACTAACACAAGTGCGAAAAGTGGTTTTTCAACACTAACACAAGTGCGAAAAGTGGTTTTTCAACACTAACACAAGTGCGAAAAGTGGTTTTTCAACACTAACACAAGTGCGAAAAGTGGTTTTTCAACACTAACACAAGTGCGAAAAGTGGTTTTTCAACACTATCACAAGTGCGAAAAGTGGTTTTTCAACACTAACACAAGTGCGAAAAGTGGTTTTTCAACACTAATACAAGTGCAAAAGTGGTTTCCTGCACCAACACAAGTGAGAAAAGTGGTTTTTCAACACTAACACAAGTGCGAAAAGTGGTTTTTCAACACTAACACAAGTGCGAAAAGTGGTTTTTCAACACTAACACAAGTGCGAAAAGTGGTTTTTCAACACTAACACAAGTGCGAAAAGTGGTTTTTCAACACTATCACAAGTGCGAAAAGTGGTTTTTCAACACTAACACAAGTGCAAAAAGTGCTTTTTCCACACTAATACAAGTGCAAAAGTGGTTTCCTGCACCAACACAAGTGAGAAAAGTGGTTTTTCAACACTAACACAAGTGCGAAAAGTGGTTTTTCAACACTAACACAAGTGCAAAAAGTGGTTTTTCAACACTAACACAAGTGCAAAAAGTGGTTTTTCAACACTAACACAAATGCGAAAAGTGTTTTTTCAACACTAACACAAGTGCGAAAAGTGTTTTTTCCACACTAATACAAGTGCAAAAGTGGTTTCCTGCACCAACACAAGTGCGAAAAGTGGTTTTTCAACACTAACACAAGTGCGAAAAGTGGTTTCCTGCACCAACACAAGTGCGAAAAGTGGTTTTTCAACACTAACACAAGTGCGAAAAGTGGTTTTACCACACTAATACAAGTGCAAAAGTGGTTTTACCACACTAATACAAGTGCGAAAAGTGGTTTTTCCACACTAATACAAGTGCAAAAGTGGTTTCCTGCACCAACACAAGTGCGAAAAGTGGTTTTTCAACACTAACACAAGTGCGAAAAGTAGTTTTTCAACACCAACACAAGTGCGAAAAGTGGTTTTTCCACACTAATACAAGTGCAAAAGTGGTTTCCTGCACCAACACAAGTGCGAAAAGTGGTTTTTCAACACTAACACAAGTGCGAAAAGTGGTTTTTCAACACTATCACAAGTGGGAAAAGTGGTTTTTCAACAATAACACAAGTGCGAAAAGTGGTTTTTCAACACTATCACAAATGCAAAAAGTGTTTTTTCCACACTAATACAAGTGCAAAAGTGGTTTCCTGCACCAACACAAGTGCGAAAAGTGGTTTTTCAACACTAACACAAGTGCAAAAAGTGGTTTTTCAACACTAACACAAGTGCGAAAAGTGGTTTTTCAACACTAACACAAGTGCGAAAAGTGGTTTTTCAACACTAACACAAGTGCGAAAAGTGGTTTTTCAACACTAACACAAGTGCGAAAAGTGGTTTTTCCACACTAATACAAGTGCAAAAGTGGTTTCCTGCACCAACACAAGTGCGAAAAGTGGTTTTTCAACACTAACAAGTGCGAAAAGTGGTTTTTCAACACTATCGCAAATGCAAAAAGTGTTTTTTCCACACTAATACAAGTGCAAAAGTGGTTTCCTGCACCAACACAAGTGCGAAAAGTGGTTTTTCAACACTAACGCAAGTGCGAAAAGTGGTTTTTCAACACTAACACAAGTGCGAAAAGTGGTTTTTCCACACTAATACAAGTGCAAAAGTGGTTTCCTGCACAAACACAAGTGCGAAAAGTCGTTTTTCAACACTAACACAAGTGCGAAAAGTGCTTTTTCAACACTAACACTAGTGCAAAAAGTGGTTTTTCCACACTAATACAAGTGCAAAAAGTGGTTTCCTGCACCAACACAAGTGCAAAAAGTGGTTTTTCAACACTAACACAAGTGCGAAAAGTGGTTTTTCAACACTAACACAAGTGCGAAAAGTGGTTTTTCCACACTAATACAAGTGCAAAAGTGGTTTCCTGCACCAACACAAGTGCGAAAAGTGGTTTTTCAACACTAACACAAGTGCGAAAAGTGGTTTTTCAACACTAACACAAGTGCGAAAGGTGTTTTTTCAACACTAACACAAGTGCAAAAAGTGTTTTTTCCACACTAATACAAGTGCAAAAGTGGTTTCCTGCACCAACACAAGTGCGAAAAATGGTTTTTCAACACTAACACAAGTGCGAAAAGTGGTTTTTCAACACTAACACAAGTGCGAAAAGTGGTTTTTCAACACTAACACAAGTGCGAAAAGTGGTTTTTCCACACTAATACAAGTGCAAAAGTGGTTTCCTGCACCAACACAAGTGCGAAAAGTGGTTTTTCAACACTAACACAAGTGCGAAAAGTGGTTTTTTAACACTATCACAAGTGCAAAAAGTGTTTTTCCACACTAATACAAGTGCAAAAGTGGTTTCCTGCACCAACACAAGTGCGAAAAGTGGTTTTTCAACACTAACACAAGTGCGAAAAGTGTTTTTTCCACACTAATACAAGTGCAAAAGTGGTTTCCTGCACCAACACAAGTGCGAAAAGTGGTTTTTCAACACTAACACAAGTGCGAAAAGTGGTTTTTCAACACTAACACAAGTGTGAAAAGTGGTTTTTCCACACTAATACAAGTGCAAAAGTGGTTTTTCAACACTATCACAAATGCAAAAAGTGTTTTTTCCACACTAATACAAGTGCAAAAGTGGTTTCCTGCACCAACACAAGTGCGAAAAGTGGTTTTTCAACACTAACACAAGTGCAAAAAGTGGTTTTTCAACACTAACACAAGTGCGAAAAGTGGTTTTTCAACACTAACACAAGTGCGAAAAGTGGTTTTTCAACACTAACACAAGTGCGAAAAGTGGTTTTTCAACACTAACACAAGTGCGAAAAGTGGTTTTTCCACACTAATACAAGTGCAAAAGTGGTTTCCTGCACCAACACAAGTGCGAAAAGTGGTTTTTCAACACTAACAAGTGCGAAAAGTGGTTTTTCAACACTATCGCAAATGCAAAAAGTGTTTTTTCCACACTATTACAAGTGCAAAAGTGGTTTCCTGCACCAACACAAGTGCGAAAAGTGGTTTTTCAACACTAACGCAAGTGCGAAAAGTGGTTTTTCAACACTAACACAAGTGCGAAAAGTGGTTTTTCCACACTAATACAAGTGCAAAAGTGGTTTCCTGCACCAACACAAGTGCGAAAAGTGGTTTTTCAACACTAACACAAGTGCGAAAAGTGGTTTTTCAACACTAACACAAGTGCGAAAAGTGGTTTTTCCACACCAATACAAGTGCAAAAGTGGTTTCCTGCACAAACACAAGTGCGAAAAGTCGTTTTTCAACACTAACACAAGTGCGAAAAGTGCTTTTTCAACACTAACACTAGTACAAAAAGTGGTTTTTCCACACTAATACAAGTGCAAAAAGTGGTTTCCTGCACCAACACAAGTGCAAAAAGTGGTTTTTCAACACTAACACAAGTGCGAAAAGTGGTTTTTCAACACTAACACAAGTGCGAAAAGTTGTTTTTCAACACTATCACAAGTGCGAAAAGTGGTTTTTCAACACTAACACAAGTGCAAAAAGTGGTTTTTCAACACTAATACAAGTGCAAAATTGGTTTCCTGCACCAACACAAGTGCGAAAAGTGGTTTTTCAACACTAACAAGTGTGAAAAGTGGTTTTTCCACACTAATACAAGTGCAAAATTGGTTTCCTGCACCAACACAAGTGCGAAAAGTGGTTTTTCCACACTAATACAAGTGCAAAAGTGGTTTCCTGCACCACCACAAGTGCGAAAAGTGGTTTTTCAACACTAACACAAGTGCGAAAAGTGGTTTTTCAACACTAACACAAGTGCGAAAAGTGGTTTTTCAACACTAACACAAGTGCGAAAAGTGGTTTTTCAACACTAACACAAGTGCGAAAAGTGGTTTTTCCACACTAATACAAGTGCAAAAGTGGTTTCCTGCACCAACACAAGTGCGAAAAGTGGTTTTTCAACACTAACACAAGTGCGAAAAGTGGTTTTTCCACACTAATACAAGTGCAAAAGTGGTTTCCTGCACCAACACAAGTGCGAAAAGTGGTTTTTCAACACTAACACAAGTGCGAAAAGTGGTTTTTCAACACTAACACAAGTGCGAAAAGTGGTTTTTCAACACTAACACAAGTGCAAAAAGTGGTTTTTCAACACTAACACAAGTGCGAAAGGTGTTTTTTCAACACTAACACAAGTGCAAAAAGTGTTTTTTCCACACTAATACAAGTGCAAAAGTGGTTTCCTGCACCAACACAAGTGCGAAAAATGGTTTTTCAACACTAACACAAGTGCGAAAAGTGGTTTTTCAACACTAACACAAGTGCGAAAAGTGGTTTTTCAACACTAACACAAGTGCGAAAAGTGGTTTTTCCACACTAATACAAGTGCAATAGTGGTTTCCTGCACCAACACAAGTGCGAAAAGTGGTTTTTCAACACTAACACAAGTGCGAAAAGTGGTTTTTTAACACTATCACAAGTGCAAAAGTGGATTCCTGCACCAACACAAGTGCGAAAAGTGGTTTTTCAACACTAACACAAGTGCGAAAAGTGGTTTTTCAACACTATCACAAGTGCAAAAGTGGTTTCCTGCACCAACACAAGTGCGAAAAGTGGTTTTTCAACACTAACACAAGTGCGAAAAGTGGTTTTTCAACACTAACAGAAGTGCAAAAAGGGTTTTTTCCACACTAATACAAGTGCAAAAGTGGTTTCCTGCACCAACACAAGTGCGAAAAGTGGTTTTTCAACACAAACACAAGTGCGAAAAGTGGTTTTTCAACACTAACACAAGTGCAAAAAGTGGTTTTTCAACACTAACACAAGTGCAAAAAGTGGTTTTTCAACACTAACACAAATGCGAAAAGTGTTTTTTCAACACTAACACAAGTGTGAAAAGTGTTTTTTCCACACTAATACAAGTGCAAAAGTGGTTTCCTGCACCAACACAAGTGCGAAAAGTGGTTTTTCAACAATAACACAAGTGCGAAAAGTGGTTTTTCAACACTAACACAAGTGCGAAAAGTGGTTTTTCCACACCAATACAAGTGCAAAAGTGGTTTCCTGCACCAACACAAGTGCGAAAAGTCGTTTTTCAACACTAACACAAGTGCGAAAAGTGCTTTTTCAACACTAACACTAGTGCAAAAAGTGGTTTTTCCACACTAATACAAGTGCAAAAAGTGGTTTCCTGCACCAACACAAGTGCAAAAAGTGGTTTTTCAACACTAACACAAGTGCGAAAAGTGGTTTTTCAACACTAACACAAGTGCGAAAAGTGGTTTTTCAACACTATCACAAGTGCAAAAGTGGATTCCTGCACCAACACAAGTGCGAAAAGTGGTTTTTCAACACTAACACAAGTGCGAAAAGTGGTTTTTCAACACTAACACAAGTGCGAAAAGTGTTTTTTCCACACTAATACAAGTGCAAAAGTGGTTTCCTGCACCAACACAAGTGCGAAAAGTGGTTTTTCAACACTAACACAAGTGCGAAAAGTGGTTTTTCCACACCAATACAAGTGCAAAAGTGGTTTCCTGCACCAACACAAGTGCGAAAAGTCGTTTTTCAACACTAACACAAGTGCGAAAAGTGCTTTTTCAACACTAACACTAGTGCAAAAAGTGGTTTTTCCACACTAATACAAGTGCAAAAAGTGGTTTCCTGCACCAACACAAGTGAAAAAAGTGGTTTTTCAACACTAACACAAGTGCGAAAAGTGGTTTTTCAACACTAACACAAGTGCGAAAAGTGGTTTTTCAACACTATCACAAGTGCAAAAGTGGTTTCCTGCACCAACACAAGTGCGAAAAGTGGTTTTTCAACACTAACACAAGTGCGAAAAGTGGTTTTTCAACACTAACACAAGTGCGAAAAGTGTTTTTTCCACACTAATACAAGTGCAAAAGTGGTTTCCTGCACCAACACAAGTGCGAAAAGTGGTTTTTCAACACTAACACAAGTGCGAAAGGTGGTTTTTCAACACTAACACAAGTGCGAAAAGTGGTTTTTCCACACTAATACAAGTGCGAAAAGTGGTTTTTCCACACTAATACAAGTGCGAAAAGTTGTTTTTCAACACTAACACAAGTGCAAAAGTGGTTTCCTGCACCAACACAAGTGCGAAAAGTGGTTTTTCCACACTAATACAAGTGCAAAAGTGGTTTCCTGCACCAACACAAGTGCGAAAAGTGGTTTTTCAACACTAACACAAGTGCGAAAAGTGGTTTTTCAACACTAACAGAAGTGCAAAAAGTGGTTTTTCCACACTAATACAAGTGCAAAAGTGGTTTCCTGCACCAACACAAGTGCGAAAAGTGGTTTTTCAACACTAACACAAGTGCGAAAAGTGGTTTTTCAACACTATCACAAGTGCAAAAAGTGTGTTTTCCACACTAATACAACTGCAAAAGTGGTTTCCTGCACCAAAACAAGTGCGAAAAGTGGTTTTTCAACACTAACACAAGTGCGAAAAGTGGTTTTTCCACACTAATACAACTGCAAAAGTGGTTTCCTGCACCAACACAAGTGCGAAAAGTGGTTTTTCAACACTAACACAAGTGCAAAAAGTGGTTTTTCAACACTAACACAAGTGCGAAAAGTGGTTTTGCCACACTAATACAACTGCAAAAGTGGTTTCCTGCACCAACACAAGTGCGAAAAGTGGTTTTTCAACACTAACACAAGTGCGAAAAGTGGTTTTTCAACACTAACACAAGTGCGAAAAGTGGTTTTTCAACACTAACACAAGTGCGAAAAGTGGTTTTTCCACACTAATACAAGTGCAAAAGTGGTTTCCTGCACCAACACAAGTGCGAAAAGTGGTTTTTCAACACTAACACAAGTGCGAAAAGTGGTTTTTCCACACTAATACAAGTGCAAAAGTGGTTTCCTGCACCAACACAAGTGCGAAAAGTGGTTTTTCAACACTAACACAAGTGCGAAAAGTGGTTTTTCAACACTAACACAAGTGCGAAAAGTGGTTTTTCAACACTAACACAAGTGCAAAAAGTGGTTTTTCAACACTAACACAAGTGCGAAAGGTGTTTTTTCAACACTAACACAAGTGCAAAAAGTGTTTTTTCCACACTAATACAAGTGCAAAAGTGGTTTCCTGCACCAACACAAGTGCGAAAAGTGGTTTTTCAACACTAACACAAGTGCGAAAAGTGGTTTTTCAACACTAACACAAGTGCGAAAAGTGGTTTTTCAACACTAACACAAGTGCGAAAAGTGGTTTTTCCACACTAATACAAGTGCAAAAGTGGTTTCCTGCACCAACACAAGTGCGAAAAGTGGTTTTTCAACACTAACACAAGTGCGAAAAGTGGTTTTTTAACACTATCACAAGTGCAAAAAGTGTTTTTCCACACTAATACAAGTGCAAAAGTGGTTTCCTGCACCAACACAAGTGCGAAAAGTGGTTTTTCAACACTAACACAAGTGCGAAAAGTGTTTTTTCCACACTAATACAAGTGCAAAAGTGGTTTCCTGCACCAACACAAGTGCGAAAAGTGGTTTTTCAACACTAACACAAGTGCGAAAAGTGGTTTTTCAACACTAACACAAGTGTGAAAAGTGGTTTTTCCACACTAATACAAGTGCAAAAGTGGTTTCCTGCACCAACACAAGTGCAAAAAGTGTTTTTCCACACTAATGCAAGTGCAAAAGTGGTTTCCTGCATCAACACAAGTGCGAAAAGTGGTTTTTCAACACTAACACAAGTGCGAAAAGTGGTTTTTCAACACTAACACAAGTGTGAAAAGTGGTTTTTCCACACTAATACAAGTGCAAAAGTGGTTTCCTGCACCAACACAAGTGCGAAAAGTGGTTTTTCAACACTAACACAAGTGCGAAAAGTGGTTTTTCAACACTAACACAAGTGCGAAAAGTGGTTTTTCAACACTAACACAAGTGCGAAAAGTGGTTTTTCAACACTAACACAAGTTGTAAAAGTGGTTTTTCAACACTAACACAAGTGCGAAAAGTGTTTTCTCCACACTAATACAAGTGCAAAAGTGGTTTCCTGCACCAACACAAGTGCGAAAAGTGGTTTTTCAACACTAACACAAGTGCGAAAAGTGGTTTTTCAACACTAACAGAAGTGCAAAAAGTGGTTTTTCCACACTAATACAAGTGCAAAAGTGGTTTCCTGCACCAACACAAGTGCGAAAAGTGGTTTTTCAACACTAACACAAGTGCGAAAAGTGGTTTTTCAACACTATCACAAGTGCAAAAAGTGTGTTTTCCACACTAATACAACTGCAAAAGTGGTTTCCTGCACCAACACAAGTGCGAAAAGTGGTTTTTCAACACTAACACAAGTGCGAAAAGTGGTTTTTCCACACTAATACAACTGCAAAAGTGGTTTCCTGCACCAACACAAGTGCGAAAAGTGGTTTTTCAACACTAACACAAGTGCGAAAAGTGGTTTTTCAACACTAACACAAGTGCGAAAAGTGGTTTTGCCACACTAATACAACTGCAAAAGTGGTTTCCTGCACCAACACAAGTGCGAAAAGTGGTTTTTCAACACTAACACAAGTGCGAAAAGTGGTTTTTCAACACTAACACAAGTGCGAAAAGTGGTTTTTCAACACTAACACAAGTGCGAAAAGTGGTTTTTCAACACTAACACAAGTGCGAAAAGTGGTTTTTCCACACTAATACAAGTGCAAAAGTGGTTTCCTGCACCAACACAAGTGCGAAAAGTGGTTTTTCAACACTAACACAAGTGCGAAAAGTGGTTTTTCCACACTAATACAAGTGCAAAAGTGGTTTCCTGCACCAACACAAGTGCGAAAAGTGGTTTTTCAACACTAACACAAGTGCGAAAAGTGGTTTTTCAACACTAACACAAGTGCGAAAAGTGGTTTTTCAACACTAACACAAGTGCAAAAAGTGGTTTTTCAACACTAACACAAGTGCGAAAGGTGTTTTTTCAACACTAACACAAGTGCAAAAAGTGTTTTTTCCACACTAATACAAGTGCAAAAGTGGTTTCCTGCACCAACACAAGTGCGAAAAGTGGTTTTTCAACACTAACACAAGTGCGAAAAGTGGTTTTTCAACACTAACACAAGTGCGAAAAGTGGTTTTTCAACACTAACACAAGTGCGAAAAGTGGTTTTTCCACACTAATACAAGTGCAAAAGTGGTTTCCTGCACCAACACAAGTGCGAAAAGTGGTTTTTCAACACTAACACAAGTGCGAAAAGTGGTTTTTTAACACTATCACAAGTGCAAAAAGTGTTTTTCCACACTAATACAAGTGCAAAAGTGGTTTCCTGCACCAACACAAGTGCGAAAAGTGGTTTTTCAACACTAACACAAGTGCGAAAAGTGTTTTTTCCACACTAATACAAGTGCAAAAGTGGTTTCCTGCACCAACACAAGTGCGAAAAGTGGTTTTTCAACACTAACACAAGTGCGAAAAGTGGTTTTTCAACACTAACACAAGTGTGAAAAGTGGTTTTTCCACACTAATACAAGTGCAAAAGTGGTTTCCTGCACCAACACAAGTGCAAAAAGTGTTTTTACACACTAATGCAAGTGCAAAAGTGGTTTCCTGCACCAACACAAGTGCGAAAAGTGGTTTTTCAACACTAACACAAGTGCGAAAAGTGGTTTTTCAACACTAACACAAGTGCGAAAAGTGGTTTTTCCACACTAATACAAGTGCAAAAGTGGTTTCCTGCACCAACACAAGTGCGAAAAGTGGTTTTTCAACACTAACACAAGTGCGAAAAGTGGTTTTTCAACACTAACACAAGTGCGAAAAGTGGTTTTTCAACACTAACACAAGTGCGAAAAGTGGTTTTTCAACACTAACACAAGTTGTAAAAGTGGTTTTTCAACACTAACACAAGTGCGAAAAGTGTTTTCTCCACACTAATAAAAGTGCAAAAGTGGTTTCCTGCACCAACACAAGTGCGAAAAGTGGTTTTTCAACACTAACAAGTGCGAAAAGTGGTTTTTCAACACTATCACAAATGCAAAAAGTGTTTTTTCCACACTAATACAAGTGCAAAAGTGGTTTCCTGCACCAACACAAGTGCGAAAAGTGGTTTTTCAACACTAACACAAGTGCGAAAAGTGGTTTTTCCACACTAATACAAGTGCAAAAGTGGTTTCCTGCACCAACACAAGTGCAAAAAGTGTTTTTCCACACTAATGCAAGTGCAAAAGTGGTTTCCTGCACCACCACAAGTGCGAAAAGTGGTTTTTCAACACTAACACAAGTGCGAAAAGTGGTTTTTCCACACTAATACAAGTGCAAAAGTGGTTTCCTGCACCAACACAAGTGCGAAAAGTGGTTTTTCAACACTAACACAAGTGCGAAAAGTGGTTTTTCAACACTAACACAAGTGCGAAAAGTGGTTTTTCAACACTAAGACAAGTGCGAAAAGTGGTTTTTCAACACTAACACAAGTGCGAAAAGTGGTTTTTCAACACTATCACAAATGCAAAAAGTGTTTTTTCCACACTAATACAAGTGCAAAAGTGGTTTCCTGCACCAACACAAGTGCGAAAAGTGGTTTTTCAACACTAACGCAAGTGCGAAAAGTGGTTTTTCAACACTAACACAAGTGCGAAAAGTGGTTTTTCCACACTAATACAAGTGCAAAAAGTGGTTTCCTGCACCAACACAAGTGCAAAAAGTGGTTTTTCAACACTAACACAAGTGCGAAAAGTGGTTTTTCAACACTAACACAAGTGCGAAAAGTGGTTTTTCAACACTATCACAAGTGCAAAAAGTGGTTTTTCAACACTAACACAAGTGCGAAAAGTGGTTTTTCAACACTAACACAAGTGCGAAAAGTGGTTTTTCAACACTAACACAAGTGCGAAAAGTGGTTTTTCAACACTATCACAAGTGCGAAAAGTGGTTTTTCAACACTAACACAAGTGCGAAAAGTGGTTTTTCAACACTAACACAAGTGCAAAAAGTGGTTTTTCAACACTAACACAAGTGCGAAAAGTGGTTTTTCAACACTAACACAAGTGCGAAAAGTGGTTTTTCAACACTAACACAAGTGCGAAAAGTGGTTTTTCAACACTAACACAAGTGCGAAAAGTGGTTTTTCAACACTATCACAAGTGCGAAAAGTGGTTTTTCAACACTAACACAAGTGCAAAAAGTGCTTTTTCCACACTAATACAAGTGCAAAAGTGGTTTCCTGCACCAACACAAGTGAGAAAAGTGGTTTTTCAACACTAACACAAGTGCAAAAAGTGGTTTTTCAACACTAACACAAGTGCAAAAAGTGGTTTTTCAACACTAACACAAATGCGAAAAGTGTTTTTTCAACACTAACACAAGTGCGAAAAGTGTTTTTTCCACACTAATACAAGTGCAAAAGTGGTTTCCTGCACCAACACAAGTGCGAAAAGTGGTTTTTCAACACTAACACAAGTGCGAAAAGTGGTTTCCTGCACCAACACAAGTGCGAAAAGTGGTTTTTCAACACTAACACAAGTGCGAAAAGTGGTTTTACCACACTAATACAAGTGCAAAAGTGGTTTTACCACACTAATACAAGTGCGAAAAGTGGTTTTTCCACACTAATACAAGTGCAAAAGTGGTTTCCTGCACCAACACAAGTGCGAAAAGTGGTTTTTCAACACTAACACAAGTGCGAAAAGTAGTTTTTCAACACCAACACAAGTGCGAAAAGTGGTTTTTCCACACTAATACAAGTGCAAAAGTGGTTTCCTGCACCAACACAAGTGCGAAAAGTGGTTTTTCAACACTAACACAAGTGCGAAAAGTGGTTTTTCAACACTATCACAAGTGGGAAAAGTGGTTTTTCAACACTAACACAAGTGCGAAAAGTGGTTTTTCAACACTATCACAAATGCAAAAAGTGTTTTTTCCACACTAATACAAGTGCAAAAGTGGTTTCCTGCACCAACACAAGTGCGAAAAGTGGTTTTTCAACACTAACACAAGTGCAAAAAGTGGTTTTTCAACACTAACACAAGTGCGAAAAGTGGTTTTTCAACACTAACACAAGTGCGAAAAGTGGTTTTTCAACACTAACACAAGTGCGAAAAGTGGTTTTTCAACACTAACACAAGTGCGAAAAGTGGTTTTTCCACACTAATACAAGTGCAAAAGTGGTTTCCTGCACCAACACAAGTGCGAAAAGTGGTTTTTCAACACTAACAAGTGCGAAAAGTGGTTTTTCAACACTATCGCAAATGCAAAAAGTGTTTTTTCCACACTAATACAAGTGCAAAAGTGGTTTCCTGCACCAACACAAGTGCGAAAAGTGGTTTTTCAACACTAACGCAAGTGCGAAAAGTGGTTTTTCAACACTAACACAAGTGCGAAAAGTGGTTTTTCCACACTAATACAAGTGCAAAAGTGGTTTCCTGCACCAACACAAGTGCGAAAAGTGGTTTTTCAACACTAACACAAGTGCGAAAAGTGGTTTTTCAACACTAACACAAGTGCGAAAAGTGGTTTTTCCACACCAATACAAGTGCAAAAGTGGTTTCCTGCACAAACACAAGTGCGAAAAGTCGTTTTTCAACACTAACACAAGTGCGAAAAGTGCTTTTTCAACACTAACACTAGTGCAAAAAGTGGTTTTTCCACACTAATACAAGTGCAAAAAGTGGTTTCCTGCACCAACACAAGTGCAAAAAGTGGTTTTTCAACACTAACACAAGTGCGAAAAGTGGTTTTTCAACACTAACACAAGTGCGAAAAGTGGTTTTTCAACACTATCACAAGTGCGAAAAGTGGTTTTTCAACACTAACACAAGTGCAAAAAGTGGTTTTTCAACACTAATACAAGTGCAAAATTGGTTTCCTGCACCAACACAAGTGCGAAAAGTGGTTTTTCAACACTAACAAGTGCGAAAAGTGGTTTTTCCACACTAATACAAGTGCAAAATTGGTTTCCTGCACCAACACAAGTGCGAAAAGTGGTTTTTCCACACTAATACAAGTGCAAAAGTGGTTTCCTGCACCACCACAAGTGCGAAAAGTGGTTTTTCAACACTAACACAAGTGCGAAAAGTGGTTTTTCAACACTAACACAAGTGCGAAAAGTGGTTTTTCAACACTAACACAAGTGCGAAAAGTGGTTTTTCAACACTAACACAAGTGCGAAAAGTGGTTTTTCCACACTAATACAAGTGCAAAAGTGGTTTCCTGCACCAACACAAGTGCGAAAAGTGGTTTTTCAACACTAACACAAGTGCGAAAAGTGGTTTTTCCACACTAATACAAGTGTAAAAGTGGTTTCCTGCACCAACACAAGTGCGAAAAGTGGTTTTTCAACACTAACACAAGTGCGAAAAGTGGTTTTTCAACACTAACACAAGTGCGAAAAGTGGTTTTTCAACACTAACACAAGTGCAAAAAGTGGTTTTTCAACACTAACACAAGTGCGAAAGGTGTTTTTTCAACACTAACACAAGTGCAAAAAGTGTTTTTTCCACACTAATAAAAGTGCAAAAGTGGTTTCCTGCACCAACATAAGTGCGAAAAATGGTTTTTCAACACTAACACAAGTGCGAAAAGTGGTTTTTCAACACTAACACAAGTGCGAAAAGTGGTTTTTCAACACTAACACAAGTGCGAAAAGTGGTTTTTCCACACTAATACAAGTGCAAAAGTGGTTTCCTGCACCAACACAAGTGCGAAAAGTGGTTTTTCAACACTAACACAAGTGCGAAAAGTGGTTTTTTAACACTATCACAAGTGCAAAAAGTGTTTTTCCACACTAATACAAGTGCAAAAGTGGTTTCCTGCACCAACACAAGTGCGAAAAGTGGTTTTTCAACACTAACACAAGTGCGAAAAGTGTTTTTTCCACACTAATACAAGTGCAAAAGTGGTTTCCTGCACCAACACAAGTGCGAAAAGTGGTTTTTCAACACTAACACAAGTGCGAAAAGTGGTTTTTCAACACTAACACAAGTGTGAAAAGTGGTTTTTCCACACTAATACAAGTGCAAAAGTGGTTTTTCAACACTATCACAAATGCAAAAAGTGTTTTTCCACACTAATACAAGTGCAAAAGTGGTTTCCTGCACCAACACAAGTGCGAAAAGTGGTTTTTCAACACTAACACAAGTGCAAAAAGTGGTTTTTCAACACTAACACAAGTGCGAAAAGTGGTTTTTCAACACTAACACAAGTGCGAAAAGTGGTTTTTCAACACTAACACAAGTGCGAAAAGTGGTTTTTCAACACTAACACAAGTGCGAAAAGTGGTTTTTCCACACTAATACAAGTGCAAAAGTGGTTTCCTGCACCAACACAAGTGCGAAAAGTGGTTTTTCAACACTAACAAGTGCGAAAAGTGGTTTTTCAACACTATCGCAAATGCAAAAAGTGTTTTTTCCACACTATTACAAGTGCAAAAGTGGTTTCCTGCACCAACACAAGTGCGAAAAGTGGTTTTTCAACACTAACGCAAGTGCGAAAAGTGGTTTTTCAACACTAACACAAGTGCGAAAAGTGGTTTTTCCACACTAATACAAGTGCAAAAGTGGTTTCCTGCACCAACACAAGTGCGAAAAGTGGTTTTTCAACACTAACACAAGTGCGAAAAGTGGTTTTTCAACACTAACACAAGTGCGAAAAGTGGTTTTTCCACACCAATACAAGTGCAAAAGTGGTTTCCTGCACAAACACAAGTGCGAAAAGTCGTTTTTCAACACTAACACAAGTGCGAAAAGTGCTTTTTCAACACTAACACTAGTGCAAAAAGTGGTTTTTCCACACTAATACAAGTGCAAAAAGTGGTTTCCTGCACCAACACAAGTGCAAAAAGTGGTTTTTCAACACTAACACAAGTGCGAAAAGTGGTTTTTCAACACTAACACAAGTGCGAAAAGTGGTTTTTCAACACTATCACAAGTGCGAAAAGTGGTTTTTCAACACTAACACAAGTGCAAAAAGTGGTTTTTCAACACTAATACAAGTGCAAAATTGGTTTCCTGCACCAACACAAGTGCGAAAAGTGGTTTTTCAACACTAATACAAGTGCAAAAGTGGTTTCCTGCACCACCACAAGTGCGAAAAGTGGTTTTTCAACACTAACACAAGTGCGAAAAGTGGTTTTTCAACACTAACACAAGTCCGAAAAGTGGTTTTTCAACACTAACACAAGTGCGAAAAGTGGTTTTTCAACACTAACACAAGTGCGAAAAGTGGTTTTTCCACACTAATACAAGTGCAAAAGTGGTTTCCTGCACCAACACAAGTGCGAAAAGTGGTTTTTCAACACTAACTCAAGTGCGAAAAGTGGTTTTTCCACACTAATACAAGTGTAAAAGTGGTTTCCTGCACCAACACAAGTGCGAAAAGTGGTTTTTCAACACTAACACAAGTGCGAAAAGTGGTTTTTCAACACTAACACAAGTGCGAAAAGTGGTTTTTCAACACTAACACAAGTGCAAAAAGTGGTTTTTCAACACTAACACAAGTGCGAAAGGTGTTTTTTCAACACTAACACAAGTGCAAAAAGTGTTTTTTCCACACTAATACAAGTGCAAAAGTGGTTTCCTGCACCAACACAAGTGCGAAAAATGGTTTTTCAACACTAACACAAGTGCGAAAAGTGGTTTTTCAACACTAACACAAGTGCGAAAAGTGGTTTTTCAACACTAACACAAGTGCGAAAAGTGGTTTTTCCACACTAATACAAGTGCAAAAGTGGTTTCCTGCACCAACACAAGTGCGAAAAGTGGTTTTTCAACACTAACACAAGTGTGAAAAGTGGTTTTTTAACACTATCACAAGTGCAAAAAGTGTTTTTCCACACTAATACAAGTGCAAAAGTGGTTTCCTGCACCAACACAAGTGCGAAAAGTGGTTTTTCAACACTAACACAAGTGCGAAAAGTGTTTTTTCCACACTAATACAAGTGCAAAAGTGGTTTCCTGCACCAACACAAGTGCGAAAAGTGGTTTTTCAACACTAACACAAGTGCGAAAAGTGGTTTTTCAACACTAACACAAGTGTGAAAAGTGGTTTTTCCACACTAATACAAGTGCAAAAGTGGTTTTTCAACACTATCACAAATGCAAAAAGTGTTTTTCCACACTAATACAAGTGCAAAAGTGGTTTCCTGCACCAACACAAGTGCGAAAAGTGGTTTTTCAACACTAACACAAGTGCAAAAAGTGGTTTTTCAACACTAACACAAGTGCGAAAAGTGGTTTTTCAACACTAACACAAGTGCGAAAAGTGGTTTTTCAACACTAACACAAGTGCGAAAAGTGGTTTTTCAACACTAACACAAGTGCGAAAAGTGGTTTTTCCACACTAATACAAGTGCAAAAGTGGTTTCCTGCACCAACACAAGTGCAAAAAGTGGTTTTTCAACACTAACAAGTGCGAAAAGTGGTTTTTCAACACTATCGCAAATGCAAAAAGTGTTTTTTCCACACTATTACAAGTGCAAAAGTGGTTTCCTGCACCAACACAAGTGCGAAAAGTGGTTTTTCAACACTAACGCAAGTGCGAAAAGTGGTTTTTCAACACTAACACAAGTGCGAAAAGTGGTTTTTCCACACTAATACAAGTGCAAAAGTGGTTTCCTGCACCAACACAAGTGCGAAAAGTGGTTTTTCAACACTAACACAAGTGCGAAAAGTGGTTTTTCAACACTAACACAAGTGCGAAAAGTGGTTTTTCCACACCAATACAAGTGCAAAAGTGGTTTCCTGCACAAACACAAGTGCGAAAAGTCGTTTTTCAACACTAACACAAGTGTGAAAAGTGCTTTTTCAACACTAACACTAGTGCAAAAAGTGGTTTTTCCACACTAATACAAGTGCAAAAAGTGGTTTCCTGCACCAACACAAGTGCAAAAAGTGTTTTTTCAACACTAACACAAGTGCGAAAAGTGGTTTTTCAACACTAACACAAGTGCGAAAAGTGGTTTTTCAACACTATCACAAGTGCGAAAAGTGGTTTTTCAACACTAACACAAGTGCAAAAAGTGGTTTTTCAACACTAATACAAGTGCAAAATTGGTTTCCTGCACCAACACAAGTGCGAAAAGTGGTTTTTCAACACTAACAAGTGCGAAAAGTGGTTTTTCCACACTAATACAAGTGCAAAATTGGTTTCCTGCACCAACACAAGTGCGAAAAGTGGTTTTTCCACACTAATACAAGTGCAAAAGTGGTTTCCTGCACCACCACAAGTGCGAAAAGTGGTTTTTCAACACTAACACAAGTGCGAAAAGTGGTTCTTCAACACTAACACAAGTGCGAAAAGTGGTTTTTCAACACTAACACAAGTGCGAAAAGTGGTTTTTCAACACTAACACAAGTGCGAAAAGTGGTTTTTCCACACTAATACAAGTGCAAAAGTGGTTTCCTGCACCAACACAAGTGCGAAAAGTGGTTTTTCAACACTAACACAAGTGCGAAAAGTGGTTTTTCCACACTAATACAAGTGCAAAAGTGGTTTCCTGCACCAACACAAGTGCGAAAAGTGGTTTTTCAACACTAACACAAGTGCGAAAAGTGGTTTTTCAACACTAACACAAGTGCGAAAAGTGGTTTTTCAACACTAACACAAGTGCAAAAAGTGGTTTTTCAACACTAACACAAGTGCGAAAGGTGTTTTTTCAACACTAACACAAGTGCAAAAAGTGTTTTTTCCACACTAATACAAGTGCAAAAGTGGTTCCTGCACCAACACAAGTGCGAAAAATGGTTTTTCAACACTAACACAAGTGCGAAAAGTGGTTTTTCAACACTAACACAAGTGCGAAAAGTGGTTTTTCAACACTAACACAAGTGCGAAAAGTGGTTTTTCCACACTAATACAAGTGCAAAAGTGGTTTCCTGCACCAACACAAGTGCGAAAAGTGGTTTTTCAACACTAACACAAGTGCGAAAAGTGGTTTTTTAACACTATCACAAGTGCAAAAAGTGTTTTTCCACACTAATACAAGTGCAAAAGTTGTTTCCTGCACCAACACAAGTGCGAAAAGTGGTTTTTCAACACTAACACAAGTGCGAAAAGTGTTTTTTCCACACTAATACAAGTGCAAAAGTGGTTTCCTGCACCAACACAAGTGCGAAAAGTGGTTTTTCAACACTAACACAAGTGCGAAAAGTGGTTTTTCCACACTAATAATACAAGTGCAAAAGTGGTTTCCTGCACCAACACAAGTGCGAAAAGTGGTTTTTCAACACTAACACAAGTGCGAAAAGTGGTTTTTCAACACTAACACAAGTGCGAAAAGTGGTTTTTCAACACTAACGCAAGTGCGAAAAGTGGTTTTTCAACACTAACACAAGTGCAAAAAGTGGTTTTTCAACACTAACACAAGTGCGAAAAGTGTTTTCTCCACACTAATACAAGTGCAAAAGTGGTTTCCTGCACCAACACAAGTGCGAAAAGTGGTTTTTCAACACTAACAAGTGCGAAAAGTGGTTTTTCAACACTATCACAAATGCAAAAAGTGTTTTTTCCACACTAATACAAGTGCAAAAGTGGTTTCCTGCACCAACACAAGTGCGAAAAGTGGTTTTTCAACACTAACACAAGTGCGAAAAGTGGTTTTTCAACACTAACACAAGTGCGAAAAGTGGTTTTTCCACACCAATACAAGTGCAAAAGTGGTTTCCTGCACCAACACAAGTGCGAAAAGTCGTTTTTCAACACTAACACAAGTGCGAAAAGTGCTTTTTCAACACTACCACTAGTGCAAAAAGTGGTTTTTCCACACTAATACAAGTGCAAAAAGTAGTTTCCTGCACCAACACAAGTGCAAAAAGTGGTTTTTCAACACTAACACAAGTGCGAAAAGTGGTTTTTCAACACTAACACAAGTGCGAAAAGTGGTTTTTCAACACTATCACAAGTGCAAAAGTGGTTTCCTGCACCAACACAAGTGCGAAAAGTGGTTTTTCAACACTAACACAAGTGCGAAAAGTGGTTTTTCAACACTAACACAAGTGCGAAAAGTGTTTTGTCCACACTAATACAAGTGCAAAAGTGGTTTCCTGCACAAACACAAGTGCGAAAAGTGGTTTTTCAACACTAACACATGTGCGAAAAGTGGTTTTTCAACACTAACACAAGTGCGAAAAGTGGTTTTTCCACACTAATACAAGTGCGAAAAGTGGTTTTTCCACACTAATACAAGTGCGAAAAGTGGTTTTTCAACACTAACACAAGTGCAAAAGTGGTTTCCTGCACCAACACAAGTGCGAAAAGTGGTTTTTCCACACTAATACAAGTGCAAAAGTGGTTTCCTGCACCAACACAAGTGCGAAAAGTGGTTTTTCAACACTAACACAAGTGCGAAAAGTGGTTTTTCAACACTAACAGAAGTGCAAAAAGTGGTTTTTCCACACTAATACAAGTGCAAAAGTGGTTTCCTGCACCAACACAAGTGCGAAAAGTGGTTTTTCAACACTAACACAAGTGTGAAAAGTGGTTTTTCAACACTAACACAAGTGCGAAAAGTGGTTTTTCCACACTAATACAAGTGCAAAAGTGGTTTCCTGCACCAACACAAGTGCGAAAAGTTGTTTTTCAACACTAACACAAGTGCGAAAAGTGGTTTTTCCACACTAATACAAGTGCAAAAGTGGTTTCCTGCACCAACACAAGTGCGAAAAGTGGTTTTTCAACACTAACACAAGTGCGAAAAGTGGTTTTTCAACACTAACACAAGTGCGAAAAGTGGTTTTTCAACACTAACACAAGTGCAAAAAGTGGTTTTTCAACACTAACACAAGTGCGAAAGGTGTTTTTTCAACACTAACACAAGTGCAAAAAGTGTTTTTTCCACACTAATACAAGTGCAAAAGTGGTTTCCTGCACCAACACAAGTGCGAAAAATGGTTTTTCAACACTAACACAAGTGCGAAAAGTGGTTTTTCAACACTAACACAAGTGCGAAAAGTGGTTTTTCAACACTAACACAAGTGCGAAAAGTGGTTTTTCCACACTAATACAAGTGCAAAAGTGGTTTCCTGCACCAGCACAAGTGCGAAAAGTGGTTTTTCAACACTAACACAAGTGCGAAAAGTGGTTTTTTAACACTATCACAAGTGCAAAAAGTGTTTTTCCACACTAATACAAGTGCAAAAGTGGTTTCCTGCACCAACACAAGTGCGAAAAGTGGTTTTTCAACACTAACACAAGTGCGAAAAGTGTTTTTTCCACACTAATACAAGTGCAAAAGTGGTTTCCTGCACCAACACAAGTGCGAAAAGTGGTTTTTCAACACTAACACAAGTGCGAAAAGTGGTTTTTCCACACTAATAATACAAGTGCAAAAGTGGTTTCCTGCACCAACACAAGTGCGAAAAGTGGTTTTTCAACACTAACACAAGTGCGAAAAGTGGTTTTTCGACACTAACACAAGTGCGAAAAGTGGTTTTTCAACACTAACACAAGTGCGAAAAGTGGTTTTTCAACACTAACACAAGTGCGAAAAGTGGTTTTTCCACACTAATACAAGTGCAAAAGTGGTTTCCTGCACCAACACAAGTGCGAAAAGTGGTTTTTCAACACTAACACAAGTGCGAAAAGTGGTTTTTCAACACTAACACAAGTGCGAAAAGTGGTTTTTCAACACTAACACAAGTGCGAAAAGTGGTTTTTCAACACTAACACAAGTGCGAAAAGTGGTTTTTCAACACTATCACAAATGCAAAAAGTGTTTTTTCCACACTAATACAAGTGCAAAAGTGGTTTCCTGCACCAACACAAGTGCGAAAAGTGGTTTTTCAACACTAACGCAAGTGCGAAAAGTGGTTTTTCAACACTAACACAAGTGCGAAAAGTGGTTTTTCCACACTAATACAAGTGCAAAAAGTGGTTTCCTGCACCAACACAAGTGCAAAAAGTGGTTTTTCAACACTAACACAAGTGCGAAAAGTGGTTTTTTAACACTAACACAAGTGCGAAAAGTGGTTTTTCAACACTATCACAAGTGCAAAAAGTGGTTTTTCAACACTAACACAAGTGCGAAAAGTGGTTTTTCAACACTAACACAAGTGCGAAAAGTGGTTTTTCAACACTAACACAAGTGCGAAAAGTGGTTTTTCAACACTATCACAAGTGCGAAAAGTGGTTTTTCAACACTAACACAAGTGCGAAAAGTGGTTTTTCAACACTAATACAAGTGCAAAAGTGGTTTCCTGCACCAACACAAGTGAGAAAAGTGGTTTTTCAACACTAACACAAGTGCGAAAAGTGGTTTTTCAACACTAACACAAGTGCGAAAAGTGGTTTTTCAACACTAACACAAGTGCGAAAAGTGGTTTTTCAACACTAACACAAGTGCGAAAAGTGGTTTTTCAACACTATCACAAGTGCGAAAAGTGGTTTTTCAACACTAACACAAGTGCAAAAAGTGCTTTTTCCACACTAATACAAGTGCAAAAGTGGTTTCCTGCATCAACACAAGTGAGAAAAGTGGTTTTTCAACACTAACACAAGTGCGAAAAGTGGTTTTTCAACACTAACACAAGTGCAAAAAGTGGTTTTTCAACACTAACACAAGTGCAAAAAGTGGTTTTTCAACACTAACACAAATGCGAAAAGTGTTTTTTCAACACTAACACAAGTGCGAAAAGTGTTTTTTCCACACTAATACAAGTGCAAAAGTGGTTTCCTGCACCAACACAAGTGCGAAAAGTGGTTTTTCAACACTAACACAAGTGCGAAAAGTGGTTTCCTGCACCAACACAAGTGCGAAAAGTGGTTTTTCAACACTAACACAAGTGCGAAAAGTGGTTTTACCACACTAATACAAGTGCAAAAGTGGTTTTACCACACTAATACAAGTGCGAAAAGTGGTTTTTCCACACTAATACAAGTGCAAAAGTGGTTTCCTGCACCAACACAAGTGCGAAAAGTGGTTTTTCAACACTAACACAAGTGCGAAAAGTAGTTTTTCAACACCAACACAAGTGCGAAAAGTGGTTTTTCCACACTAATACAAGTGCAAAAGTGGTTTCCTGCACCAACACAAGTGCGAAAAGTGGTTTTTCAACACTAACACAAGTGCGAAAAGTGGTTTTTCAACACTATCACAAGTGGGAAAAGTGGTTTTTCAACACTAACACAAGTGCGAAAAGTGGTTTTTCAACACTATCACAAATGCAAAAAGTGTTTTTTCCACACTAATACAAGTGCAAAAGTGGTTTCCTGCACCAACACAAGTGCGAAAAGTGGTTTTTCAACACTAACACAAGTGCAAAAAGTGGTTTTTCAACACTAACACAAGTGCGAAAAGTGGTTTTTCAACACTAACACAAGTGCGAAAAGTGGTTTTTCAACACTAACACAAGTGCGAAAAGTGGTTTTTCAACACTAACACAAGTGCGAAAAGTGGTTTTTCCACACTAATACAAGTGCAAAAGTGGTTTCCTGCACCAACACAAGTGCGAAAAGTGGTTTTTCAACACTAACAAGTGCGAAAAGTGGTTTTTCAACACTATCGCAAATGCAAAAAGTGTTTTTTCCACACTAATACAAGTGCAAAAGTGGTTTCCTGCACCAACACAAGTGCGAAAAGTGGTTTTTCAACACTAACGCAAGTGCGAAAAGTGGTTTTTCAACACTAACACAAGTGCGAAAAGTGGTTTTTCCACACTAATACAAGTGCAAAAGTGGTTTCCTGCACCAACACAAGTGCGAAAAGTGGTTTTTCAACACTAACACAAGTGCGAAAAGTGGTTTTTCAACACTAACACAAGTGCGAAAAGTGGTTTTTCCACACCAATACAAGTGCAAAAGTGGTTTCCTGCACAAACACAAGTGCGAAAAGTCGTTTTTCAACACTAACACAAGTGCGAAAAGTGCTTTTTCAACACTAACACTAGTGCAAAAAGTGGTTTTTCCACACTAATACAAGTGCAAAAAGTGGTTTCCTGCACCAACACAAGTGCAAAAAGTGGTTTTTCAACACTAACACAAGTGCGAAAAGTGGTTTTTCAACACTAACACAAGTGCGAAAAGTGGTTTTTCAACACTATCACAAGTGCGAAAAGTGGTTTTTCAACACTAACACAAGTGCAAAAAGTGGTTTTTCAACACTAATACAAGTGCAAAATTGGTTTCCTGCACCAACACAAGTGCGAAAAGTGGTTTTTCAACACTAACAAGTGCGAAAAGTGGTTTTTCCACACTAATACAAGTGCAAAATTGGTTTCCTGCACCAACACAAGTGCGAAAAGTGGTTTTTCCACACTAATACAAGTGCAAAAGTGGTTTCCTGCACCACCACAAGTGCGAAAAGTGGTTTTTCAACACTAACACAAGTGCGAAAAGTGGTTTTTCAACACTAACACAAGTGCGAAAAGTGGTTTTTCAACACTAACACAAGTGCGAAAAGTGGTTTTTCAACACTAACACAAGTGCGAAAAGTGGTTTTTCCACACTAATACAAGTGCAAAAGTGGTTTCCTGCACCAACACAAGTGCGAAAAGTGGTTTTTCAACACTAACACAAGTGCGAAAAGTGGTTTTTCCACACTAATACAAGTGTAAAAGTGGTTTCCTGCACCAACACAAGTGCGAAAAGTGGTTTTTCAACACTAACACAAGTGCGAAAAGTGGTTTTTCAACACTAACACAAGTGCGAAAAGTGGTTTTTCAACACTAACACAAGTGCAAAAAGTGGTTTTTCAACACTAACACAAGTGCGAAAGGTGTTTTTTCAACACTAACACAAGTGCAAAAAGTGTTTTTTCCACACTAATACAAGTGCAAAAGTGGTTTCCTGCACCAACACAAGTGCGAAAAAAGGTTTTTCAACACTAACACAAGTGCGAAAAGTGGTTTTTCAACACTAACACAAGTGCGAAAAGTGGTTTTTCAACACTAACACAAGTGCGAAAAGTGGTTTTTCCACACTAATACAAGTGCAAAAGTGGTTTCCTGCACCAACACAAGTGCGAAAAGTGGTTTTTCAACACTAACACAAGTGCGAAAAGTGGTTTTTTAACACTATCACAAGTGCAAAAAGTGTTTTTCCACACTAATACAAGTGCAAAAGTGGTTTCCTGCACCAACACAAGTGCGAAAAGTGGTTTTTCAACACTAACACAAGTGCGAAATGTGTTTTTTCCACACTAATACAAGTGCAAAAGTGGTTTCCTGCACCAACACAAGTGCGAAAAGTGGTTTTTCAACACTAACACAAGTGCGAAAAGTGGTTTTCAACACTAACACAAGTGTGAAAAGTGGTTTTTCCACACTAATACAAGTGCAAAAGTGGTTTTTCAACACTATCACAAATGCAAAAAGTGTTTTTTCCACACTAATACAAGTGCAAAAGTGGTTTCCTGCACCAACACAAGTGCGAAAAGTGGTTTTTCAACACTAACACAAGTGCAAAAAGTGGTTTTTCAACACTAACACAAGTGCGAAAAGTGGTTTTTCAACACTAACACAAGTGCGAAAAGTGGTTTTTCAACACTAACACAAGTGCGAAAAGTGGTTTTTCAACACTAACACAAGTGCGAAAAGTGGTTTTTCCACACTAATACAAGTGCAAAAGTGGTTTCCTGCACCAACACAAGTGCGAAAAGTGGTTTTTCAACACTAACAAGTGCGAAAAGTGGTTTTTCAACACTATCGCAAATGCAAAAAGTGTTTTTTCCACACTATTACAAGTGCAAAAGTGGTTTCCTGCACCAACACAAGTGCGAAAAGTGGTTTTTCAACACTAACGCAAGTGCGAAAAGTGGTTTTTCAACACTAACACAAGTGCGAAAAGTGGTTTTTCCACACTAATACAAGTGCAAAAGTGGTTTCCTGCACCAACACAAGTGCGAAAAGTGGTTTTTCAACACTAACACAAGTGCGAAAAGTGGTTTTTCAACACTAACACAAGTGCGAAAAGTGGTTTTTCCACACCAATACAAGTGCAAAAGTGGTTTCCTGCACAAACACAAGTGCGAAAAGTCGTTTTTCAACACTAACACAAGTGCGAAAAGTGCTTTTTCAACACTAACACTAGTACAAAAAGTGGTTTTTCCACACTAATACAAGTGCAAAAAGTGGTTTCCTGCACCAACACAAGTGCAAAAAGTGGTTTTTCAACACAAACACAAGTGCGAAATGTGTTTTTTCCACACTAATACAAGTGCAAAAGTGGTTTCCTGCACCAACACAAGTGCGAAAAGTGGTTTTTCAACACTAACACAAGTGCGAAAAGTGGTTTTCAACACTAACACAAGTGTGAAAAGTGGTTTTTCCACACTAATACAAGTGCAAAAGTGGTTTTTCAACACTATCACAAATGCAAAAAGTGTTTTTTCCACACTAATACAAGTGCAAAAGTGGTTTCCTGCACCAACACAAGTGCGAAAAGTGGTTTTTCAACACTAACACAAGTGCAAAAAGTGGTTTTTCAACACTAACACAAGTGCGAAAAGTGGTTTTTCAACACTAACACAAGTGCGAAAAGTGGTTTTTCAACACTAACACAAGTGCGAAAAGTGGTTTTTCAACACTAACACAAGTGCGAAAAGTGGTTTTTCCACACTAATACAAGTGCAAAAGTGGTTTCCTGCACCAACACAAGTGCGAAAAGTGGTTTTTCAACACTAACAAGTGCGAAAAGTGGTTTTTCAACACTATCGCAAATGCAAAAAGTGTTTTTTCCACACTATTACAAGTGCAAAAGTGGTTTCCTGCACCAACACAAGTGCGAAAAGTGGTTTTTCAACACTAACGCAAGTGCGAAAAGTGGTTTTTCAACACTAACACAAGTGCGAAAAGTGGTTTTTCCACACTAATACAAGTGCAAAAGTGGTTTCCTGCACCAACACAAGTGCGAAAAGTGGTTTTTCAACACTAACACAAGTGCGAAAAGTGGTTTTTCAACACTAACACAAGTGCGAAAAGTGGTTTTTCCACACCAATACAAGTGCAAAAGTGGTTTCCTGCACAAACACAAGTGCGAAAAGTCGTTTTTCAACACTAACACAAGTGCGAAAAGTGCTTTTTCAACACTAACACTAGTACAAAAAGTGGTTTTTCCACACTAATACAAGTGCAAAAAGTGGTTTCCTGCACCAACACAAGTGCAAAAAGTGGTTTTTCAACACAAACACAAGTGCGAAAAGTGGTTTTTCAACACTAACACAAGTGCGAAAAGTTGTTTTTCAACACTATCACAAGTGCGAAAAGTGGTTTTTCAACACTAACACAAGTGCAAAAAGTGGTTTTTCAACACTAATACAAGTGCAAAATTGGTTTCCTGCACCAACACAAGTGCGAAAAGTGGTTTTTCAACACTAACAAGTGCGAAAAGTGGTTTTTCCACACTAATACAAGTGCAAAATTGGTTTCCTGCACCAACACAAGTGCGAAAAGTGGTTTTTCCACACTAATACAAGTGCAAAAGTGGTTTCCTGCACCACCACAAGTGCGAAAAGTGGTTTTTCAACACTAACACAAGTGCGAAAAGTGGTTTTTCAACACTAACACAAGTGCGAAAAGTGGTTTTTCAACACTAACACAAGTGCGAAAAGTGGTTTTTCAACACTAACACAAGTGCGAAAAGTGGTTTTTCCACACTAATACAAGTGCAAAAGTGGTTTCCTGCACCAACACAAGTGCGAAAAGTGGTTTTTCAACACTAACACAAGTGCGAAAAGTGGTTTTTCCACACTAATACAAGTGCAAAAGTGGTTTCCTGCACCAACACAAGTGCGAAAAGTGGTTTTTCAACACTAACACAAGTGCGAAAAGTGGTTTTTCAACACTAACACAAGTGCGAAAAGTGGTTTTTCAACACTAACACAAGTGCAAAAAGTGGTTTTTCAACACTAACACAAGTGCGAAAGGTGTTTTTTCAACACTAACACAAGTGCAAAAAGTGTTTTTTCCACACTAATACAAGTGCAAAAGTGGTTTCCTGCACCAACACAAGTGCGAAAAATGGTTTTTCAACACTAACACAAGTGCGAAAAGTGGTTTTTCAACACTAACACAAGTGCGAAAAGTGGTTTTTCAACACTAACACAAGTGCGAAAAGTGGTTTTTCCACACTAATACAAGTGCAAAAGTGGTTTCCTGCACCAACACAAGTGCGAAAAGTGGTTTTTCAACACTAACACAAGTGCGAAAAGTGGTTTTTTAACACTATCACAAGTGCAAAAAGTGTTTTTCCACACTAATACAAGTGCAAAAGTGGTTTCCTGCACCAACACAAGTGCGAAAAGTGGTTTTTCAACACTAACACAAGTGCGAAAAGTGTTTTTTCCACACTAATACAAGTGCAAAAGTGGTTTCCTGCACCAACACAAGTGCGAAAAGTGGTTTTTCAACACTAACACAAGTGCGAAAAGTGGTTTTTCCACACTAATAATACAAGTGCAAAAGTGGTTTCCTGCACCAACACAAGTGCGAAAAGTGGTTTTTCAACACTAACACAAGTGCGAAAAGTGGTTTTTCAACACTAACACAAGTGCGAAAAGTGGTTTTTCAACACTAACGCAAGTGCGAAAAGTGGTTTTTCAACACTAACACAAGTGCAAAAAGTGGTTTTTCAACACTAACACAAGTGCGAAAAGTGTTTTCTCCACACTAATACAAGTGCAAAAGTGGTTTCCTGCACCAACACAAGTGCGAAAAGTGGTTTTTCAACACTAACAAGTGCGAAAAGTGGTTTTTCAACACTATCACAAATGCAAAAAGTGTTTTTTCCACACTAATACAAGTGCAAAAGTGGTTTCCTGCACCAACACAAGTGCGAAAAGTGGTTTTTCAACACTAACACAAGTGCGAAAAGTGGTTTTTCAACACTAACACAAGTGCGAAAAGTGGTTTTTCCACACCAATACAAGTGCAAAAGTGGTTTCCTGCACCAACACAAGTGCGAAAAGTCGTTTTTCAACACTAACACAAGTGCGAAAAGTGCTTTTTCAACACTAACACTAGTGCAAAAAGTGGTTTTTCCACACTAATACAAGTGCAAAAAGTAGTTTCCTGCACCAACACAAGTGCAAAAAGTGGTTTTTCAACACTAACACAAGTGCGAAAAGTGGTTTTTCAACACTAACACAAGTGCGAAAAGTGGTTTTTCAACACTATCACAAGTGCAAAAGTGGTTTCCTGCACCAACACAAGTGCGAAAAGTGGTTTTTCAACACTAACACAAGTGCGAAAAGTGGTTTTTCAACACTAACACAAGTGCGAAAAGTGTTTTGTCCACACTAATACAAGTACAAAAGTGGTTTCCTGCACAAACACAAGTGCGAAAAGTGGTTTTTCAACACTAACACATGTGCGAAAAGTGGTTTTTCAACACTAACACAAGTGCGAAAAGTGGTTTTTCCACACTAATACAAGTGCGAAAAGTGGTTTTTCCACACTAATACAAGTGCGAAAAGTGGTTTTTCAACACTAACACAAGTGCAAAAGTGGTTTCCTGCACCAACACAAGTGCGAAAAGTGGTTTTTTCCACACTAATACAAGTGCAAAAGTGGTTTCCTGCACCAACACAAGTGCGAAAAGTGGTTTTTCAACACTAACACAAGTGCGAAAAGTGGTTTTTCAACACTAACAGAAGTGCAAAAAGTGGCTTTTCCACACTAATACAAGTGCAAAATTGGTTTCCTGCACCAACACAAGTGCGAAAAGTGGTTTTTCCACACTAATACAAGTGCAAAAGTGGTTTCCTGCACCACCACAAGTGCGAAGAGTGGTTTTTCAACACTAACACAAGTGCGAAAAGTGGTTTTTCAACACTAACACAAGTGCGAAAAGTGGTTTTTCAACACTAACACAAGTGCGAAAAGTGGTTTTTCAACACTAACACAAGTGCGAAAAGTGGTTTTTCCACACTAATACAAGTGCAAAAGTGGTTTCCTGCACCAACACAAGTGCGAAAAGTGGTTTTTCAACACTAACACAAGTGCGAAAAGTGGTTTTTCCACACTAATACAAGTGTAAAAGTGGTTTCCTGCACCAACACAAGTGCGAAAAGTGGTTTTTCAACACTAACACAAGTGCGAAAAGTGGTTTTTCAACACTAACACAAGTGCGAAAAGTGGTTTTTCAACACTAACACAAGTGCAAAAAGTGGTTTTTCAACACTAACACAAGTGCGAAAGGTGTTTTTTCAACACTAACACAAGTGCAAAAAGTGTTTTTTCCACACTAATACAAGTGCAAAAGTGGTTTCCTGCACCAACACAAGTGCGAAAAATGGTTTTTCAACACTAACACAAGTGCGAAAAGTGGTTTTTCAACACTAACACAAGTGCGAAAAGTGGTTTTTCAACACTAACACAAGTGCGAAAAGTGGTTTTGCCACACTAATACAAGTGCAAAAGTGGTTTCCTGCACCAACACAAGTGCGAAAAGTGGTTTTTCAACACTAACACAAGTGCGAAAAGTGGTTTTTTAACACTATCACAAGTGCAAAAAGTGTTTTTCCACACTAATACAAGTGCAAAAGTGGTTTCCTGCACCAACACAAGTGCGAAAAGTGGTTTTTCAACACTAACACAAGTGCGAAAAGTGTTTTTTCCACACTAATACAAGTGCAAAAGTGGTTTCCTGCACCAACACAAGTGCGAAAAGTGGTTTTTCAACACTAACACAAGTGCGAAAAGTGGTTTTTCAACACTAACACAAGTGTGAAAAGTGGTTTTTCCACACTAATACAAGTGCAAAAGTGGTTTTTCAACACTATCACAAATGCAAAAAGTGTTTTTTCCACACTAATACAAGTGCAAAAGTGGTTTCCTGCACCAACACAAGTGCGAAAAGTGGTTTTTCAACACTAACACAAGTGCAAAAAGTGGTTTTTCAACACTAACACAAGTGCGAAAAGTGGTTTTTCAACACTAACACAAGTGCGAAAAGTGGTTTTTCAACACTAACACAAGTGCGAAAAGTGGTTTTTCAACACTAACACAAGTGCGAAAAGTGGTTTTTCCACACTAATACAAGTGCAAAAGTGGTTTCCTGCACCAACATAAGTGCGAAAAGTGGTTTTTCAACACTAACAAGTGCGAAAAGTGGTTTTTCAACACTATCGCAAATGCAAAAAGTGTTTTTTCCACACTATTGCAAGTGCAAAAGTGGTTTCCTGCACCAACACAAGTGCGAAAAGTGGTTTTTCAACACTAACGCAAGTGCGAAAAGTGGTTTTTCAACACTAACACAAGTGCGAAAAGTGGTTTTTCCACACTAATACAAGTGCAAAAGTGGTTTCCTGCACCAACACAAGTGCGAAAAGTGGTTTTTCAACACTAACACAAGTGCGAAAAGTGGTTTTTCAACACTAACACAAGTGCGAAAAGTGGTTTTTCCACACCAATACAAGTGCAAAAGTGGTTTCCTGCACAAACACAAGTGCGAAAAGTCGTTTTTCAACACTAACACAAGTGCGAAAAGTGCTTTTTCAACACTAACACTAGTACAAAAAGTGGTTTTTCCACACTAATACAAGTGCAAAAAGTGGTTTCCTGCACCAACACAAGTGCAAAAAGTGGTTTTTCAACACTAACACAAGTGCGAAAAGTGGTTTTTCAACACTAACACAAGTGCGAAAAGTGGTTTTTCAACACTATCACAAGTGCGAAAAGTGGTTTTTCAACACTAACACAAGTGCAAAAAGTGGTTTTTCAACACTAATACAAGTGCAAAATTGGTTTCCTGCACCAACACAAGTGCGAAAAGTGGTTTTTCAACACTAACAAGTGCGAAAAGTGGTTTTTCCACACTAATACAAGTGCAAAATTGGTTTCCTGCACCAACACAAGTGCGAAAAGTGGTTTTTCAACACTAACACAAGTGCGAAAAGTGTTTTTTCCACACTAATACAAGTGCAAAAGTGGTTTCCTGCACCAACACAAGTGCGAAAAGTGGTTTTTCAACAGTAACACAAGTGCGAAAAGTGGTTTTTCCACACTAATAATACAAGTGCAAAAGTGGTTTCCTGCACCAACACAAGTGCGAAAAGTGGTTTTTCAACACTAACACAAGTGCGAAAAGTGGTTTTTCAACACTAACACAAGTGCGAAAAGTGGTTTTTCAACACTAACGCAAGTGCGAAAAGTGGTTTTTCAACACTAACACAAGTGCAAAAAGTGGTTTTTCAACACTAACACAAGTGCGAAAAGTGTTTTCTCCACACTAATACAAGTGCAAAAGTGGTTTCCTGCACCAACACAAGTGCGAAAAGTGGTTTTTCAACACTAACAAGTGCGAAAAGTGGTTTTTCAACACTATCACAAATGCAAAAAGTGTTTTTTCCACACTAATACAAGTGCAAAAGTGGTTTCCTGCACCAACACAAGTGCGAAAAGTGGTTTTTCAACACTAACACAAGTGCGAAAAGTGGTTTTTCAACACTAACACAAGTGCGAAAAGTGGTTTTTCCACACCAATACAAGTGCAAAAGTGGTTTCCTGCACCAACACAAGTGCGAAAAGTCGTTTTTCAACACTAACACAAGTGCGAAAAGTGCTTTTTCAACACTAACACTAGTGCAAAAAGTGGTTTTTCCACACTAATACAAGTGCAAAAAGTAGTTTCCTGCACCAACACAAGTGCAAAAAGTGGTTTTTCAACACTAACACAAGTGCGAAAAGTGGTTTTTCAACACTAACACAAGTGCGAAAAGTGGTTTTTCAACACTATCACAAGTGCAAAAGTGGTTTCCTGCACCAACACAAGTGCGAAAAGTGGTTTTTCAACACTAACACAAGTGCGAAAAGTGGTTTTTCAACACTAACACAAGTGCGAAAAGTGTTTTGTCCACACTAATACAAGTACAAAAGTGGTTTCCTGCACAAACACAAGTGCGAAAAGTGGTTTTTCAACACTAACACATGTGCGAAAAGTGGTTTTTCAACACTAACACAAGTGCGAAAAGTGGTTTTTCCACACTAATACAAGTGCGAAAAGTGGTTTTTCCACACTAATACAAGTGCGAAAAGTGGTTTTTCAACACTAACACAAGTGCAAAAGTGGTTTCCTGCACCAACACAAGTGCGAAAAGTGGTTTTTTCCACACTAATACAAGTGCAAAAGTGGTTTCCTGCACCAACACAAGTGCGAAAAGTGGTTTTTCAACACTAACACAAGTGCGAAAAGTGGTTTTTCAACACTAACAGAAGTGCAAAAAGTGGTTTTTCCACACTAATACAAGTGCAAAATTGGTTTCCTGCACCAACACAAGTGCGAAAAGTGGTTTTTCCACACTAATACAAGTGCAAAAGTAGTTTCCTGCACCACCACAAGTGCAAAGAGTGGTTTTTCAACACTAACACAAGTGCGAAAAGTGGTTTTTCAACACTAACACAAGTGCGAAAAGTGGTTTTTCAACACTAACACAAGTGCGAAAAGTGGTTTTTCAACACTAACACAAGTGCGAAAAGTGGTTTTTCCACACTAATACAAGTGCAAAAGTGGTTTCCTGCACCAACACAAGTGCGAAAAGTGGTTTTTCAACACTAACACAAGTGCGAAAAGTGGTTTTTCCACACTAATACAAGTGTAAAAGTGGTTTCCTGCACCAACACAAGTGCGAAAAGTGGTTTTTCAACACTAACACAAGTGCGAAAAGTGGTTTTTCAACACTAACACAAGTGCGAAAAGTGGTTTTTCAACACTAACACAAGTGCAAAAAGTGGTTTTTCAACACTAACACAAGTGCGAAAGGTGTTTTTTCAACACTAACACAAGTGCAAAAAGTGTTTTTTCCACACTAATACAAGTGCAAAAGTGGTTTCCTGCACCAACACAAGTGCGAAAAATGGTTTTTCAACACTAACACAAGTGCGAAAAGTGGTTTTTCAACACTAACACAAGTGCGAAAAGTGGTTTTTCAACACTAACACAAGTGCGAAAAGTGGTTTTGCCACACTAATACAAGTGCAAAAGTGGTTTCCTGCACCAACACAAGTGCGAAAAGTGGTTTTTCAACACTAACACAAGTGCGAAAAGTGGTTTTTTAACACTATCACAAGTGCAAAAAGTGTTTTTCCACACTAATACAAGTGCAAAAGTGGTTTCCTGCACCAACACAAGTGCGAAAAGTGGTTTTTCAACACTAACACAAGTGCGAAAAGTGTTTTTTCCACACTAATACAAGTGCAAAAGTGGTTTCCTGCACCAACACAAGTGCGAAAAGTGGTTTTTCAACACTAACACAAGTGCGAAAAGTGGTTTTTCAACACTAACACAAGTGTGAAAAGTGGTTTTTCCACACTAATACAAGTGCAAAAGTGGTTTTTCAACACTATCACAAATGCAAAAAGTGTTTTTTCCACACTAATACAAGTGCAAAAGTGGTTTCCTGCACCAACACAAGTGCGAAAAGTGGTTTTTCAACACTAACACAAGTGCAAAAAGTGGTTTTTCAACACTAACACAAATGCGAAAAGTGGTTTTTCAACACTAACACAAGTGCGAAAAGTGGTTTTTCAACACTAACACAAGTGCGAAAAGTGGTTTTTCAACACTAACACAAGTGCGAAAAGTGGTTTTTCCACACTAATACAAGTGCAAAAGTGGTTTCCTGCACCAACACAAGTGCGAAAAGTGGTTTTTCAACACTAACAAGTGCGAAAAGTGGTTTTTCAACACTATCGCAAATGCCAAAAGTGTTTTTTCCACACTATTACAAGTGCAAAAGTGGTTTCCTGCACCAACACAAGTGCGAAAAGTGGTTTTTCAACACTAACGCAAGTGCGAAAAGTGGTTTTTCAACACTAACACAAGTGCGAAAAGTGGTTTTTCCACACTAATACAAGTGCAAAAGTGGTTTCCTGCACCAACACAAGTGCGAAAAGTGGTTTTTCAACACTAACACAAGTGCGAAAAGTGGTTTTTCAACACTAACACAAGTGCGAAAAGTGGTTTTTCCACACCAATACAAGTGCAAAAGTGGTTTCCTGCACAAACACAAGTGCGAAAAGTCGTTTTTCAACACTAACACAAGTGCGAAAAGTGCTTTTTCAACACTAACACTAGTACAAAAAGTGGTTTTTCCACACTAATACAAGTGCAAAAAGTGGTTTCCTGCACCAACACAAGTGCAAAAAGTGGTTTTTCAACACTAACACAAGTGCGAAAAGTGGTTTTTCAACACTAACACAAGTGCGAAAAGTGGTTTTTCAACACTATCACAAGTGCGAAAAGTGGTTTTTCAACACTAACACAAGTGCAAAAAGTGGTTTTTCAACACTAATACAAGTGCAAAATTGGTTTCCTGCACCAACACAAGTGCGAAAAGTGGTTTTTCAACACTAACAAGTGCGAAAAGTGGTTTTTCCACACTAATACAAGTGCAAAATTGGTTTCCTGCACCAACACAAGTGCGAAAAGTGGTTTTTCAACACTAACACAAGTGCGAAAAGTGTTTTTTCCACACTAATACAAGTGCAAAAGTGGTTTCCTGCACCAACACAAGTGCGAAAAGTGGTTTTTCAACAGTAACACAAGTGCGAAAAGTGGTTTTTCCACACTAATAATACAAGTGCAAAAGTGGTTTCCTGCACCAACACAAGTGCGAAAAGTGGTTTTTCAACACTAACACAAGTGCGAAAAGTGGTTTTTCAACACTAACACAAGTGCGAAAAGTGGTTTTTCAACACTAACGCAAGTGCGAAAAGTGGTTTTTCAACACTAACACAAGTGCAAAAAGTGGTTTTTCAACACTAACACAAGTGCGAAAAGTGTTTTCTCCACACTAATACAAGTGCAAAAGTGGTTTCCTGCACCAACACAAGTGCGAAAAGTGGTTTTTCAACACTAACAAGTGCGAAAAGTGGTTTTTCAACACTATCACAAATGCAAAAAGTGTTTTTTCCACACTAATACAAGTGCAAAAGTGGTTTCCTGCACCAACACAAGTGCGAAAAGTGGTTTTTCAACACTAACACAAGTGCGAAAAGTGGTTTTTCAACACTAACACAAGTGCGAAAAGTGGTTTTTCCACACCAATACAAGTGCAAAAGTGGTTTCCTGCACCAACACAAGTGCGAAAAGTCGTTTTTCAACACTAACACAAGTGCGAAAAGTGCTTTTTCAACACTAACACTAGTGCAAAAAGTGGTTTTTCCACACTAATACAAGTGCAAAAAGTAGTTTCCTGCACCAACACAAGTGCAAAAAGTGGTTTTTCAACACTAACACAAGTGCGAAAAGTGGTTTTTCAACACTAACACAAGTGCGAAAAGTGGTTTTTCAACACTATCACAAGTGCAAAAGTGGTTTCCTGCACCAACACAAGTGCGAAAAGTGGTTTTTCAACACTAACACAAGTGCGAAAAGTGGTTTTTCAACACTAACACAAGCGCGAAAAGTGTTTTGTCCACACTAATACAAGTACAAAAGTGGTTTCCTGCACAAACACAAGTGCGAAAAGTGGTTTTTCAACACTAACACATGTGCGAAAAGTGGTTTTTCAACACTAACACAAGTGCGAAAAGTGGTTTTTCCACACTAATACAAGTGCGAAAAGTGGTTTTTCCACACTAATACAAGTGCGAAAAGTGGTTTTTCAACACTAACACAAGTGCAAAAGTGGTTTCCTGCACCAACACAAGTGCGAAAAGTGGTTTTTTCCACACTAATACAAGTGCAAAAGTGGTTTCCTGCACCAACACAAGTGCGAAAAGTGGTTTTTCAACACTAACACAAGTGCGAAAAGTGGTTTTTCAACACTAACAGAAGTGCAAAAAGTGGTTTTTCCACACTAATACAAGTGCAAAATTGGTTTCCTGCACCAACACAAGTGCGAAAAGTGGTTTTTCCACACTAATACAAGTGCAAAAGTGGTTTCCTGCACCACCACAAGTGCGAAGAGTGGTTTTTCAACACTAACACAAGTGCGAAAAGTGGTTTTTCAACACTAACACAAGTGCGAAAAGTGGTTTTTCAACACTAACACAAGTGCGAAAAGTGGTTTTTCAACACTAACACAAGTGCGAAAAGTGGTTTTTCCACACTAATACAAGTGCAAAAGTGGTTTCCTGCACCACCACAAGTGCGAAGAGTGGTTTTTCAACACTAACACAAGTGCGAAAAGTGTTTTCTCCACACTAATACAAGTGCAAAAGTGGTTTCCTGCACCAACACAAGTGCGAAAAGTGGTTTTTCAACACTAACAAGTGCGAAAAGTGGTTTTTCAACACTATCACAAATGCAAAAAGTGTTTTTTCCACACTAATACAAGTGCAAAAGTGGTTTCCTGCACCAACACAAGTGCGAAAAGTGGTTTTTCAACACTAACACAAGTGCGAAAAGTGGTTTTTCAACACTAACACAAGTGCGAAAAGTGGTTTTTCCACACCAATACAAGTGCAAAAGTGGTTTCCTGCACCAACACAAGTGCGAAAAGTCGTTTTTCAACACTAACACAAGTGCGAAAAGTGCTTTTTCAACACTAACACTAGTGCAAAAAGTGGTTTTTCCACACTAATACAAGTGCAAAAAGTAGTTTCCTGCACCAACACAAGTGCAAAAAGTGGTTTTTCAACACTAACACAAGTGCGAAAAGTGGTTTTTCAACACTAACACAAGTGCGAAAAGTGGTTTTTCAACACTATCACAAGTGCAAAAGTGGTTTCCTGCACCAACACAAGTGCGAAAAGTGGTTTTTCAACACTAACACAAGTGCGAAAAGTGGTTTTTCAACACTAACACAAGTGCGAAAAGTGTTTTGTCCACACTAATACAAGTACAAAAGTGGTTTCCTGCACAAACACAAGTGCGAAAAGTGGTTTTTCAACACTAACACATGTGCGAAAAGTGGTTTTTCAACACTAACACAAGTGCGAAAAGTGGTTTTTCCACACTAATACAAGTGCGAAAAGTGGTTTTTCCACACTAATACAAGTGCGAAAAGTGGTTTTTCAACACTAACACAAGTGCAAAAGTGGTTTCCTGCACCAACACAAGTGCGAAAAGTGGTTTTTTCCACACTAATACAAGTGCAAAAGTGGTTTCCTGCACCAACACAAGTGCGAAAAGTGGTTTTTCAACACTAACACAAGTGCGAAAAGTGGTTTTTCAACACTAACAGAAGTGCAAAAAGTGGCTTTTCCACACTAATACAAGTGCAAAATTGGTTTCCTGCACCAACACAAGTGCGAAAAGTGGTTTTTCCACACTAATACAAGTGCAAAAGTGGTTTCCTGCACCACCACAAGTGCGAAGAGTGGTTTTTCAACACTAACACAAGTGCGAAAAGTGGTTTTTCAACACTAACACAAGTGCGAAAAGTGGTTTTTCAACACTAACACAAGTGCGAAAAGTGGTTTTTCAACACTAACACAAGTGCGAAAAGTGGTTTTTCCACACTAATACAAGTGCAAAAGTGGTTTCCTGCACCAACACAAGTGCGAAAAGTGGTTTTTCAACACTAACACAAGTGCGAAAAGTGGTTTTTCCACACTAATACAAGTGTAAAAGTGGTTTCCTGCACCAACACAAGTGCGAAAAGTGGTTTTTCAACACTAACACAAGTGCGAAAAGTGGTTTTTCAACACTAACACAAGTGCGAAAAGTGGTTTTTCAACACTAACACAAGTGCAAAAAGTGGTTTTTCAACACTAACACAAGTGCGAAAGGTGTTTTTTCAACACTAACACAAGTGCAAAAAGTGTTTTTTCCACACTAATACAAGTGCAAAAGTGGTTTCCTGCACCAACACAAGTGCGAAAAATGGTTTTTCAACACTAACACAAGTGCGAAAAGTGGTTTTTCAACACTAACACAAGTGCGAAAAGTGGTTTTTCAACACTAACACAAGTGCGAAAAGTGGTTTTGCCACACTAATACAAGTGCAAAAGTGGTTTCCTGCACCAACACAAGTGCGAAAAGTGGTTTTTCAACACTAACACAAGTGCGAAAAGTGGTTTTTTAACACTATCACAAGTGCAAAAAGTGTTTTTCCACACTAATACAAGTGCAAAAGTGGTTTCCTGCACCAACACAAGTGCGAAAAGTGGTTTTTCAACACTAACACAAGTGCGAAAAGTGTTTTTTCCACACTAATACAAGTGCAAAAGTGGTTTCCTGCACCAACACAAGTGCGAAAAGTGGTTTTTCAACACTAACACAAGTGCGAAAAGTGGTTTTTCAACACTAACACAAGTGTGAAAAGTGGTTTTTCCACACTAATACAAGTGCAAAAGTGGTTTTTCAACACTATCACAAATGCAAAAAGTGTTTTTTCCACACTAATACAAGTGCAAAAGTGGTTTCCTGCACCAACACAAGTGCGAAAAGTGGTTTTTCAACACTAACACAAGTGCGAAAAGTGGTTTTTCAACACTAACACAAGTGCGAAAAGTGGTTTTTCAACACTAACACAAGTGCGAAAAGTGGTTTTTCCACACTAATACAAGTGCAAAAGTGGTTTCCTGCACCAACATAAGTGCGAAAAGTGGTTTTTCAACACTAACAAGTGCGAAAAGTGGTTTTTCAACACTATCGCAAATGCAAAAAGTGTTTTTTCCACACTATTACAAGTGCAAAAGTGGTTTCCTGCACCAACACAAGTGCGAAAAGTGGTTTTTCAACACTAACGCAAGTGCGAAAAGTGGTTTTTCAACACTAACACAAGTGCGAAAAGTGGTTTTTCCACACTAATACAAGTGCAAAAGTGGTTTCCTGCACCAACACAAGTGCGAAAAGTGGTTTTTCAACACTAACACAAGTGCGAAAAGTGGTTTTTCAACACTAACACAAGTGCGAAAAGTGGTTTTTCCACACCAATACAAGTGCAAAAGTGGTTTCCTGCACAAACACAAGTGCGAAAAGTCGTTTTTCAACACTAACACAAGTGCGAAAAGTGCTTTTTCAACACTAACACTAGTACAAAAAGTGGTTTTTCCACACTAATACAAGTGCAAAAAGTGGTTTCCTGCACCAACACAAGTGCAAAAAGTGGTTTTTCAACACTAACACAAGTGCGAAAAGTGGTTTTTCAACACTAACACAAGTGCGAAAAGTGGTTTTTCAACACTATCACAAGTGCGAAAAGTGGTTTTTCAATACTAACACAAGTGCAAAAAGTGGTTTTTCAACACTAATACAAGTGCAAAATTGGTTTCCTGCACCAACACAAGTGCGAAAAGTGGTTTTTCAACACTAACAAGTGCGAAAAGTGGTTTTTCCACACTAATACAAGTGCAAAATTGGTTTCCTGCACCAACACAAGTGCGAAAAGTGGTTTTTCAACACTAACACAAGTGCGAAAAGTGTTTTTTCCACACTAATACAAGTGCAAAAGTGGTTTCCTGCACCAACACAAGTGCGAAAAGTGGTTTTTCAACAGTAACACAAGTGCAAAAAGTGGTTTTTCCACACTAATAATACAAGTGCAAAAGTGGTTTCCTGCACCAACACAAGTGCGAAAAGTGGTTTTTCAACACTAACACAAGTGCGAAAAGTGGTTTTTCAACACTAACACAAGTGCGAAAAGTGGTTTTTCAACACTAACGCAAGTGCGAAAAGTGGTTTTTCAACACTAACACAAGTGCAAAAAGTGGTTTTTCAACACTAACACAAGTGCGAAAAGTGTTTTCTCCACACTAATACAAGTGCAAAAGTGGTTTCCTGCACCAACACAAGTGCGAAAAGTGGTTTTTCAACACTAACAAGTGCGAAAAGTGGTTTTTCAACACTATCACAAATGCAAAAAGTGTTTTTTCCACACTAATACAAGTGCAAAAGTGGTTTCCTGCACCAACACAAGTGCGAAAAGTGGTTTTTCAACACTAACACAAGTGCGAAAAGTGGTTTTTCAACACTAACACAAGTGCGAAAAGTGGTTTTTCCACACCAATACAAGTGCAAAAGTGGTTTCCTGCACCAACACAAGTGCGAAAAGTCGTTTTTCAACACTAACACAAGTGCGAAAAGTGCTTTTTCAACACTAACACTAGTGCAAAAAGTGGTTTTTCCACACTAATACAAGTGCAAAAAGTAGTTTCCTGCACCAACACAAGTGCAAAAAGTGGTTTTTCAACACTAACACAAGTGCGAAAAGTGGTTTTTCAACACTAACACAAGTGCGAAAAGTGGTTTTTCAACACTATCACAAGTGCAAAAGTGGTTTCCTGCACCAACACAAGTGCGAAAAGTGGTTTTTCAACACTAACACAAGTGCGAAAAGTGGTTTTTCAACACTAACACAAGTGCGAAAAGTGTTTTGTCCACACTAATACAAGTACAAAAGTGGTTTCCTGCACAAACACAAGTGCGAAAAGTGGTTTTTCAACACTAACACATGTGCGAAAAGTGGTTTTTCAACACTAACACAAGTGCGAAAAGTGGTTTTTCCACACTAATACAAGTGCGAAAAGTGGTTTTTCCACACTAATACAAGTGCGAAAAGTGGTTTTTCAACACTAACACAAGTGCAAAAGTGGTTTCCTGCACCAACACAAGTGCGAAAAGTGGTTTTTTCCACACTAATACAAGTGCAAAAGTGGTTTCCTGCACCAACACAAGTGCGAAAAGTGGTTTTTCAACACTAACACAAGTGCGAAAAGTGGTTTTTCAACACTAACAGAAGTGCAAAAAGTGGTTTTTCCACACTAATACAAGTGCAAAATTGGTTTCCTGCACCAACACAAGTGCGAAAAGTGGTTTTTCCACACTAATACAAGTGCAAAAGTGGTTTCCTGCACCACCACAAGTGCGAAGAGTGGTTTTTCAACACTAACACAAGTGCGAAAAGTGGTTTTTCAACACTAACACAAGTGCGAAAAGTGGTTTTTCAACACTAACACAAGTGCGAAAAGTGGTTTTTCAACACTAACACAAGTGCGAAAAGTGGTTTTTCCACACTAATACAAGTGCAAAAGTGGTTTCCTGCACCAACACAAGTGCGAAAAGTGGTTTTTCAACACTAACACAAGTGCGAAAAGTGGTTTTTCCACACTAATACAAGTGTAAAAGTGGTTTCCTGCACCAACACAAGTGCGAAAAGTGGTTTTTCAACACTAACACAAGTGCGAAAAGTGGTTTTTCAACACTAACACAAGTGCGAAAAGTGGTTTTTCAACACTAACACAAGTGCAAAAAGTGGTTTTTCAACACTAACACAAGTGCGAAAGGTGTTTTTTCAACACTAACACAAGTGCAAAAAGTGTTTTTTCCACACTAATACAAGTGCAAAAGTGGTTTCCTGCACCAACACAAGTGCGAAAAATGGTTTTTCAACACTAACACAAGTGCGAAAAGTGGTTTTTCAACACTAACACAAGTGCGAAAAGTGGTTTTTCAACACTAGCACAAGTGCGAAAAGTGGTTTTGCCACACTAATACAAGTGCAAAAGTGGTTTCCTGCACCAACACAAGTGCGAAAAGTGGTTTTTCAACACTAACACAAGTGCGAAAAGTGGTTTTTTAACACTATCACAAGTGCAAAAAGTGTTTTTCCACACTAATACAAGTGCAAAAGTGGTTTCCTGCACCAACACAAGTGCGAAAAGTGGTTTTGCAACACTAACACAAGTGCGAAAAGTGTTTTTTCCACACTAATACAAGTGCAAAAGTGGTTTCCTGCACCAACACAAGTGCGAAAAGTGGTTTTTCAACACTAACACAAGTGCGAAAAGTGGTTTTTCAACACTAACACAAGTGTGAAAAGTGGTTTTTCCACACTAATACAAGTGCAAAAGTGGTTTTTCAACACTATCACAAATGCAAAAAGTGTTTTTTCCACACTAATACAAGTGCAAAAGTGGTTTCCTGCACCAACACAAGTGCGAAAAGTGGTTTTTCAACACTAACACAAGTGCAAAAAGTGGTTTTTCAACACTAACACAAGTGCGAAAAGTGGTTTTTCAACACTAACACAAGTGCGAAAAGTGGTTTTTCAACACTAACACAAGTGCGAAAAGTGGTTTTTCAACACTAACACAAGTGCGAAAAGTGGTTTTTCCACACTAATACAAGTGCAAAAGTGGTTTCCTGCACCAACACAAGTGCGAAAAGTGGTTTTTCAACACTAACAAGTGCGAAAAGTGGTTTTTCAACACTATCGCAAATGCAAAAAGTGTTTTTTCCACACTATTACAAGTGCAAAAGTGGTTTCCTGCACCAACACAAGTGCGAAAAGTGGTTTTTCAACACTAACGCAAGTGCGAAAAGTGGTTTTTCAACACTAACACAAGTGCGAAAAGTGGTTTTTCCACACTAATACAAGTGCAAAAGTGGTTTCCTGCACCAACACAAGTGCGAAAAGTGGTTTTTCAACACTAACACAAGTGCGAAAAGTGGTTTTTCAACACTAACACAAGTGCGAAAAGTGGTTTTTCCACACCAATACAAGTGCAAAAGTGGTTTCCTGCACAAACACAAGTGCGAAAAGTCGTTTTTCAACACTAACACAAGTGCGAAAAGTGCTTTTTCAACACTAACACTAGTACAAAAAGTGGTTTTTCCACACTAATACAAGTGCAAAAAGTGGTTTCCTGCACCAACACAAGTGCAAAAAGTGGTTTTTCAACACTAACACAAGTGCGAAAAGTGGTTTTTCAACACTAACACAAGTGCGAAAAGTGGTTTTTCAACACTATCACAAGTGCGAAAAGTGGTTTTTCAACACTAACACAAGTGCAAAAAGTGGTTTTTCAACACTAATACAAGTGCAAAATTGGTTTCCTGCACCAACACAAGTGCGAAAAGTGGTTTTTCAACACTAACAAGTGCGAAAAGTGGTTTTTCCACACTAATACAAGTGCAAAATTGGTTTCCTGCACCAACACAAGTGCGAAAAGTGGTTTTTCAACACTAACACAAGTGCGAAAAGTGTTTTTTCCACACTAATACAAGTGCAAAAGTGGTTTCCTGCACCAACACAAGTGCGAAAAGTGGTTTTTCAACAGTAACACAAGTGCGAAAAGTGGTTTTTCCACACTAATAATACAAGTGCAAAAGTGGTTTCCTGCACCAACACAAGTGCGAAAAGTGGTTTTTCAACACTAACACAAGTGCGAAAAGTGGTTTTTCAACACTAACACAAGTGCGAAAAGTGGTTTTTCAACACTAACGCAAGTGCGAAAAGTGGTTTTTCAACACTAACACAAGTGCAAAAAGTGGTTTTTCAACACTAACACAAGTGCGAAAAGTGTTTTCTCCACACTAATACAAGTGCAAAAGTGGTTTCCTGCACCAACACAAGTGCGAAAAGTGGTTTTTCAACACTAACAAGTGCGAAAAGTGGTTTTTCAACACTATCACAAATGCAAAAAGTGTTTTTTCCACACTAATACAAGTGCAAAAGTGGTTTCCTGCACCAACACAAGTGCGAAAAGTGGTTTTTCAACACTAACACAAGTGCGAAAAGTGGTTTTTCAACACTAACACAAGTGCGAAAAGTGGTTTTTCCACACCAATACAAGTGCAAAAGTGGTTTCCTGCACCAACACAAGTGCGAAAAGTCGTTTTTCAACACTAACACAAGTGCGAAAAGTGCTTTTTCAACACTAACACTAGTGCAAAAAGTGGTTTTTCCACACTAATACAAGTGCAAAAAGTAGTTTCCTGCACCAACACAAGTGCAAAAAGTGGTTTTTCAACACTAACACAAGTGCGAAAAGTGGTTTTTCAACACTAACACAAGTGCGAAAAGTGGTTTTTCAACACTATCACAAGTGCAAAAGTGGTTTCCTGCACCAACACAAGTGCGAAAAGTGGTTTTTCAACACTAACACAAGTGCGAAAAGTGGTTTTTCAACACTAACACAAGTGCGAAAAGTGTTTTGTCCACACTAATACAAGTACAAAAGTGGTTTCCTGCACAAACACAAGTGCGAAAAGTGGTTTTTCAACACTAACACATGTGCGAAAAGTGGTTTTTCAACACTAACACAAGTGCGAAAAGTGGTTTTTCCACACTAATACAAGTGCGAAAAGTGGTTTTTCCACACTAATACAAGTGCGAAAAGTGGTTTTTCAACACTAACACAAGTGCAAAAGTGGTTTCCTGCACCAACACAAGTGCGAAAAGTGGTTTTTTCCACACTAATACAAGTGCAAAAGTGGTTTCCTGCACCAACACAAGTGCGAAAAGTGGTTTTTCAACACTAACACAAGTGCGAAAAGTGGTTTTTCAACACTAACAGAAGTGCAAAAAGTGGTTTTTCCACACTAATACAAGTGCAAAATTGGTTTCCTGCACCAACACAAGTGCGAAAAGTGGTTTTTCCACACTAATACAAGTGCAAAAGTGGTTTCCTGCACCACCACAAGTGCGAAGAGTGGTTTTTCAACACTAACACAAGTGCGAAAAGTGGTTTTTCAACACTAACACAAGTGCGAAAAGTGGTTTTTCAACACTAACACAAGTGCGAAAAGTGGTTTTTCAACACTAACACAAGTGCGAAAAGTGGTTTTTCCACACTAATACAAGTGCAAAAGTGGTTTCCTGCACCAACACAAGTGCGAAAAGTGGTTTTTCAACACTAACACAAGTGCGAAAAGTGGTTTTTCCACACTAATACAAGTGTAAAAGTGGTTTCCTGCACCAACACAAGTGCGAAAAGTGGTTTTTCAACACTAACACAAGTGCGAAAAGTGGTTTTTCAACACTAACACAAGTGCGAAAAGTGGTTTTTCAACACTAACACAAGTGCAAAAAGTGGTTTTTCAACACTAACACAAGTGCGAAAGGTGTTTTTTCAACACTAACACAAGTGCAAAAAGTGTTTTTTCCACACTAATACAAGTGCAAAAGTGGTTTCCTGCACCAACACAAGTGCGAAAAATGGTTTTTCAACACTAACACAAGTGCGAAAAGTGGTTTTTCAACACTAACACAAGTGCGAAAAGTGGTTTTTCAACACTAACACAAGTGCGAAAAGTGGTTTTGCCACACTAATACAAGTGCAAAAGTGGTTTCCTGCACCAACACAAGTGCGAAAAGTGGTTTTTCAACACTAACACAAGTGCGAAAAGTGGTTTTTTAACACTATCACAAGTGCAAAAAGTGTTTTTCCACACTAATACAAGTGCAAAAGTGGTTTCCTGCACCAACACAAGTGCGAAAAGTGGTTTTTCAACACTAACACAAGTGCGAAAAGTGTTTTTTCCACACTAATACAAGTGCAAAAGTGGTTTCCTGCACCAACACAAGTGCGAAAAGTGGTTTTTCAACACTAACACAAGTGCGAAAAGTGGTTTTTCAACACTAACACAAGTGTGAAAAGTGGTTTTTCCACACTAATACAAGTGCAAAAGTGGTTTTTCAACACTATCACAAATGCAAAAAGTGTTTTTTCCACACTAATACAAGTGCAAAAGTGGTTTCCTGCACCAACACAAGTGCGAAAAGTGGTTTTTCAACACTAACACAAGTGCAAAAAGTGGTTTTTCAACACTAACACAAGTGCGAAAAGTGGTTTTTCAACACTAACACAAGTGCGAAAAGTGGTTTTTCAACACTAACACAAGTGCGAAAAGTGGTTTTTCAACACTAACACAAGTGCGAAAAGTGGTTTTTCCACACTAATACAAGTGCAAAAGTGGTTTCCTGCACCAACACAAGTGCGAAAAGTGGTTTTTCAACACTAACAAGTGCGAAAAGTGGTTTTTCAACACTATCGCAAATGCAAAAAGTGTTTTTTCCACACTATTACAAGTGCAAAAGTGGTTTCCTGCACCAACACAAGTGCGAAAAGTGGTTTTTCAACACTAACGCAAGTGCGAAAAGTGGTTTTTCAACACTAACACAAGTGCGAAAAGTGGTTTTTCCACACTAATACAAGTGCAAAAGTGGTTTCCTGCACCAACACAAGTGCGAAAAGTGGTTTTTCAACACTAACACAAGTGCGAAAAGTGGTTTTTCAACACTAACACAAGTGCGAAAAGTGGTTTTTCCACACCAATACAAGTGCAAAAGTGGTTTCCTGCACAAACACAAGTGCGAAAAGTCGTTTTTCAACACTAACACAAGTGCGAAAAGTGCTTTTTCAACACTAACACTAGTACAAAAAGTGGTTTTTCCACACTAATACAAGTGCAAAAAGTGGTTTCCTGCACCAACACAAGTGCAAAAAGTGGTTTTTCAACACTAACACAAGTGCGAAAAGTGGTTTTTCAACACTAACACAAGTGCGAAAAGTGGTTTTTCAACACTATCACAAGTGCGAAAAGTGGTTTTTCAACACTAACACAAGTGCAAAAAGTGGTTTTTCAACACTAATACAAGTGCAAAATTGGTTTCCTGCACCAACACAAGTGCGAAAAGTGGTTTTTCAACACTAACAAGTGCGAAAAGTGGTTTTTCCACACTAATACAAGTGCAAAATTGGTTTCCTGCACCAACACAAGTGCGAAAAGTGGTTTTTCCACACTAATACAAGTGCAAAAGTGGTTTCCTGCACCACCACAAGTGCGAAAAGTGGTTTTTCAACACTAACACAAGTGCGAAAAGTGGTTTTTCAACACTAACACAAGTGCGAAAAGTGGTTTTTCAACACTAACACAAGTGCGAAAAGTGGTTTTTCAACACTAACACAAGTGCGAAAAGTGGTTTTTCCACACTAATACAAGTGCAAAAGTGGTTTCCTGCACCAACACAAGTGCGAAAAGTGGTTTTTCAACACTAACACAAGTGCGAAAAGTGGTTTTTCCACACTAATACAAGTGCAAAAGTGGTTTCCTGCACCAACACAAGTGCGAAAAGTGGTTTTTCAACACTAACACAAGTGCGAAAAGTGGTTTTTCAACACTAACACAAGTGCGAAAAGTGGTTTTTCAACACTAACACAAGTGCAAAAAGTGGTTTTTCAACACTAACACAAGTGCGAAAGGTGTTTTTTCAACACTAACACAAGTGCAAAAAGTGTTTTTTCCACACTAATACAAGTGCAAAAGTGGTTTCCTGCACCAACACAAGTGCGAAAAATGGTTTTTCAACACTAACACAAGTGCGAAAGTGGTTTTTCAACACTAACACAAGTGCGAAAAGTGGTTTTTCAACACTAACACAAGTGCAAAAAGTGGTTTTTCCACACTAATACAAGTGCAAAAGTGGTTTCCTGCACCAACACAAGTGCGAAAAGTGGTTTTTCAACACTAACACAAGTGCGAAAAGTGGTTTTTTAACACTATCACAAGTGCAAAAAGTGTTTTTCCACACTAATACAAGTGCAAAAGTGGTTTCCTGCACCAACACAAGTGCGAAAAGTGGTTTTTCAACACTAACACAAGTGCGAAAAGTGTTTTTTCCACACTAATACAAGTGCAAAAGTGGTTTCCTGCACCAACACAAGTGCGAAAAGTGGTTTTTCAACACTAACACAAGTGCGAAAAGTGGTTTTTCCACACTAATAATACAAGTGCAAAAGTGGTTTCCTGCACCAACACAAGTGCGAAAAGTGGTTTTTCAACACTAACACAAGTGCGAAAAGTGGTTTTTCAACACTAACACAAGTGCGAAAAGTGGTTTTTCAACACTAACGCAAGTGCGAAAAGTGGTTTTTCAACACTAACACAAGTGCAAAAAGTGGTTTTTCAACACTAACACAAGTGCGAAAAGTGTTTTCTCCACACTAATACAAGTGCAAAAGTGGTTTCCTGCACCAACACAAGTGCGAAAAGTGGTTTTTCAACACTAACAAGTGCAAAAAGTGGTTTTTCAACACTATCACAAATGCAAAAAGTGTTTTTTCCACACTAATACAAGTGCAAAAGTGGTTTCCTGCACCAACACAAGTGCGAAAAGTGGTTTTTCAACACTAACACAAGTGCGAAAAGTGGTTTTTCAACACTAACACAAGTGCGAAAAGTGGTTTTTCCACACCAATACAAGTGCAAAAGTGGTTTCCTGCACCAACACAAGTGCGAAAAGTCGTTTTTCAACACTAACACAAGTGCGAAAAGTGCTTTTTCAACACTAACACTAGTGCAAAAAGTGGTTTTTCCACACTAATACAAGTGCAAAAAGTAGTTTCCTGCACCAACACAAGTGCAAAAAGTGGTTTTTCAACACTAACACAAGTGCGAAAAGTGGTTTTTCAACACTAACACAAGTGCGAAAAGTGGTTTTTCAACACTATCACAAGTGCAAAAGTGGTTTCCTGCACCAACACAAGTGCGAAAAGTGGTTTTTCAACACTAACACAAGTGCGAAAAGTGGTTTTTCAACACTAACACAAGTGCGAAAAGTGTTTTGTCCACACTAATACAAGTGCAAAAGTGGTTTCCTGCACAAACACAAGTGCGAAAAGTGGTTTTTCAATACTAACACATGTGCGAAAAGTGGTTTTTCAACACTAACACAAGTGCGAAAAGTGGTTTTTCCACACTAATACAAGTGCGAAAAGTGGTTTTTCCACACTAATACAAGTGCGAAAAGTGGTTTTTCAACACTAACACAAGTGCAAAAGTGGTTTCCTGCACCAACACAAGTGCGAAAAGTGTTTTTTCCACACTAATACAAGTGCAAAAGTGGTTTCCTGCACCAACACAAGTGCGAAAAGTGGTTTTTCAACACTAACACAAGTGCGAAAAGTGGTTTTTCAACACTAACAGAAGTGCAAAAAGTGGTTTTTCCACACTAATACAAGTGCAAAAGTGGTTTCCTGCACCAACACAAGTGCGAAAAGTGGTTTTTCAACACTAACACAAGTGTGAAAAGTGGTTTTTCAACACTAACACAAGTGCGAAAAGTGGTTTTTCCACACTAATACAAGTGCAAAAGTGGTTTCCTGCACCAACACAAGTGCGAAAAGTTGTTTTTCAACACTAACACAAGTGCGAAAAGTGGTTTTTCCACACTAATACAAGTGCAAAAGTGGTTTCCTGCACCAACACAAGTGCGAAAAGTGGTTTTTCAACACTAACACAAGTGCGAAAAGTGGTTTTTCAACACTAACACAAGTGCGAAAAGTGGTTTTTCAACACTAACACAAGTGCAAAAAGTGGTTTTTCAACACTAACACAAGTGCAAAAAGTGTTTTTTCCACACTAATACAAGTGCAAAAGTGGTTTCCTGCACCAACACAAGTGCGAAAAATGGTTTTTCAACACTAACACAAGTGCGAAAAGTGGTTTTTCAACACTAACACAAGTGCGAAAAGTGGTTTTTCAACACTAACACAAGTGCGAAAAGTGGTTTTTCCACACTAATACAAGTGCAAAAGTGGTTTCCTGCACCAACACAAGTGCGAAAAGTGGTTTTTCAACACTAACACAAGTGCGAAAAGTGGTTTTTTAACACTATCACAAGTGCAAAAAGTGTTTTTCCACACTAATACAAGTGCAAAAGTGGTTTCCTGCACCAACACAAGTGCGAAAAGTGGTTTTTCAACACTAACACAAGTGCGAAAAGTGTTTTTTCCACACTAATACAAGTGCAAAAGTGGTTTCCTGCACCAACACAAGTGCGAAAAGTGGTTTTTCAACACTAACACAAGTGCGAAAAGTGGTTTTTCCACACTAATAATACAAGTGCAAAAGTGGTTTCCTGCACCAACACAAGTGCGAAAAGTGGTTTTTCAACACTAACACAAGTGCGAAAAGTCGTTTTTCAACACTAACACAAGTGCGAAAAGTGGTTTTTCAACACTAACACAAGTGCGAAAAGTGGTTTTTCAACACTAACACAAGTGCAAAAAGTGGTTTTTCAACACTAACACAAGTGCGAAAAGTGTTTTCTCCACACTAATACAAGTGCAAAAGTGGTTTCCTGCACCAACACAAGTGCGAAAAGTGGTTTTTCAACACTAACAAGTGCGAAAAGTGGTTTTTCAACACTATCACAAATGCAAAAAGTGTTTTTTCCACACTAATACAAGTGCAAAAGTGGTTTCCTGCACCAACACAAGTGCGAAAAGTGGTTTTTCAACACTAACACAAGTGCGAAAAGTGGTTTTTCAACACTAACACAAGTGCGAAAAGTGGTTTTTCCACACCAATACAAGTGCAAAAGTGGTTTCCTGCACCAACACAAGTGCGAAAAGTCGTTTTTCAACACTAACACAAGTGCGAAAAGTGCTTTTTCAACACTAACACTAGTGCAAAAAGTGGTTTTTCCACACTAATACAAGTGCAAAAAGTAGTTTCCTGCACCAACACAAGTGCAAAAAGTGGTTTTTCAACACTAACACAAGTGCGAAAAGTGGTTTTTCAACACTAACACAAGTGCGAAAAGTGGTTTTTCAACACTATCACAAGTGCAAAAGTGGTTTCCTGCACCAACACAAGTGCGAAAAGTGGTTTTTCAACACTAACACAAGTGCGAAAAGTGGTTTTTCAACACTAACACAAGTGCGAAAAGTGTTTTGTCCACACTAATACAAGTGCAAAAGTGGTTTCCTGCACCAACACAAGTGCGAAAAGTGGTTTTTCAACACTAACACATGTGCGAAAAGTGGTTTTTCAACACTAACACAAGTGCGAAAAGTGGTTTTCCACACTAATACAAGTGCGAAAAGTGGTTTTTCCACACTAATACAAGTGCAAAAAGTGGTTTTTCAACACTAACACAAGTGCAAAAGTGGTTTCCTGCACCAACACAAGTGCGAAAAGTGGTTTTTCCACACTAATACAAGTGCAAAAGTGGTTTCCTGCTCCAACACAAGTGCGAAAAGTGGTTTTTCAACACTAACACAAGTGCGAAAAGTGGTTTTTCAACACTAACAGAAGTGCAAAAAGTGGTTTTTCCACACTAATACAAGTGCAAAAGTGGTTTCCTGCACCAACACAAGTGCGAAAAGTGGTTTTTCAACACTAACACAAGTGCGAAAAGTGGTTTTTCAACACTATCACAAGTGCAAAAAGTGTGTTTTCCACACTAATACAACTGCAAAAGTGGTTTCCTGCACCAACACAAGTGCGAAAAGTGGTTTTTCAACACTAACACAAGTGCGAAAAGTGGTTTTTCAACACTAACACAAGTGCGAAAAGTGGTTTTTCTACACTAATACAACTGCAAAAGTGGTTTCCTGCACCAACACAAGTGCGAAAAGTGGTTTTTCAACACTAACACAAGTGCGAAAAGTGGCTTTTCAACACTAACACAAGTGCGAAAAGTGGTTTTGCCACACTAATACAACTGCAAAAGTGGTTTCCTGCACCAACACAAGTGCGAAAAGTGGTTTTTCAACACTAACACAAGTGCGAAAAGTGGTTTTTCAACACTAACACAAGTGCGAAAAGTGGTTTTTCAACACTAACACAAGTGCGAAAAGTGGTTTTTCCACACTAATACAAGTGCAAAAGTGGTTTCCTGCACCAACACAAGTGCGAAAAGTGGTTTTTCAACACTAACACAAGTGCGAAAAGTGGTTTTTCAACACTAACACAAGTGCGAAAAGTGGTTTTTCAACACTAACACAAGTGCAAAAAGTGGTTTTTCAACACTAACACAAGTGCGAAAGGTGTTTTTTCAACACTAACACAAGTGCAAAAAGTGTTTTTTCCACACTAATACAAGTGCAAAAGTGGTTTCCTGCACCAACACAAGTGCGAAAAGTGGTTTTTCAACACTAACACAAGTGCGAAAAGTGGTTTTTCAACACTAACACAAGTGCGAAAAGTGGTTTTTCAACACTAACACAAGTGCGAAAAGTGGTTTTTCCACACTAATACAAGTGCAAAAGTGGTTTCCTGCACCAACACAAGTGCGAAAAGTGGTTTTTCAACACTAACACAAGTGCGAAAAGTGGTTTTTTAACACTATCACAAGTGCAAAAAGTGTTTTTCCACACTAATACAAGTGCAAAAGTGGTTTCCTGCACTAACACAAGTGCGAAAAGTGGTTTTTCAACACTAACACAAGTGCGAAAAGTGTTTTTTCCACACTAATACAAGTGCAAAAGTGGTTTCCTGCACCAACACAAGTGCGAAAAGTGGTTTTTCAACACTAACACAAGTGTGAAAAGTGGTTTTTCCACACTAATACAAGTGCAAAAGTGGTTTCCTGCACCAACACAAGTGCAAAAAGTGTTTTCCACACTAATGCAAGTGCAAAAGTGGTTTCCTGCACCACCACAAGTGCGAAAAGTGGTTTTTCAACATTAACACAAGTGCGAAAAGTGGTTTTTCCACACTAATACAAGTGCAAAAGTGGTTTCCTGCACCAACACAAGTGCGAAAAGTGGTTTTTCAACACTAACACAAGTGCGAAAAGTGGTTTTTCCACACTAATACAAGTGCAAAAGTGGTTTCCTGCACCACCACAAGTGCGAAAAGTGGTTTTTCAACACTATCACAAATGCAAAAAGTGTTTTTTCCACACTAATACAAGTGCAAAAGTGGTTTCCTGCACCAACACAAGTGCGAAAAGTGGTTTTTCAACACTAACACAAGTGCGAAAAGTGGTTTTTCAACACTAACACAAGTGCGAAAAGTGGTTTTTCCACACCAATACAAGTGCAAAAAGTGGTTTTTCAACACTAACACAAGTGCAAAAAGTGGTTTTTCAACACTAACACAAATGCGAAAAGTGTTTTTTCAACACTAACACAAGTGCGAAAAGTGGTTTTTCAACACTAACACAAGTGCAAAAAGTGGTTTTTCAACACTAACACAAGTGCAAAAAGTGGTTTTTCAACACTAACACAAATGCGAAAAGTGTTTTTTCAACACTAACACAAGTGCGAAAAGTGTTTTTTCCACACTAATACAAGTGCAAAAGTGGTTTCCTGCACCAACACAAGTGCGAAAAGTGGTTTTTCAACACTAACACAAGTGCGAAAAGTGGTTTCCTGCACCAACACAAGTGCGAAAAGTGGTTTTTCAACACTAACACAAGTGCGAAAAGTGGTTTTTCCACACCAATACAAGTGCAAAAGTGGTTTCCTGCACCAACACAAGTGCGAAAAGTGGTTTCCTGCACCAACACAAGTGCAAAAAGTGGTTTTTCAACACTAACACAAGTGCGAAAAGTGGTTTTTCAACACTAACACAAGTGCGAAAAGTGGTTTTTCAACACTATCACAAGTGCGAAAAGTGGTTTTTCAACACTAACACAAGTGCAAAAAGTGGTTTTTCAACACTAATACAAGTGCAAAATTGGTTTCCTGCACCAACACAAATGCGAAAAGTGGTTTTTCAACACTAACAAGCGCAAAAAGTGGTTTTTCCACACTAATACAAGTGCAAAATTGGTTTCCTGCACCAACACAAGTGCGAAAAGTGGTTTTTCCACACTAATACAAGTGCAAAAGTGGTTTCCTGCACCACCACAAGTGCGAAAAGTGGTTTTTCAACACTAACACAAGTGCGAAAAGTGGTTTTTCAACACTAACACAAGTGCGAAAAGTGGTTTTTCAACACTAACACAAGTGCGAAAAGTGGTTTTTCAACACTAACACAAGTGCGAAAAGTGGTTTTTCCACACTAATACAAGTGCAAAAGTGGTTTCCTGCACCAACACAAGTGCGAAAAGTGGTTTTCAACACTAACACAAGTGCGAAAAGTGGTTTTTCCACACTAATACAAGTGCAAAAGTGGTTTCCTGCACCAACACAAGTGCGAAAAGTGGTTTTTCAACACTAACACAAGTGCGAAAAGTGGTTTTTCAACACTAACACAAGTGCGAAAAGTGGTTTTTCAACACTAACACAAGTGCAAAAAGTGGTTTTTCAACACTAACACAAGTGCGAAAGGTGTTTTTTCAACACTAACACAAGTGCAAAAAGTGTTTTTTCCACACTAATACAAGTGCAAAAGTGGTTTCCTGCACCAACACAAGTGCGAAAAGTGGTTTTTCAACACTAACACAAGTGTGAAAAGTGGTTTTTCAACACTAACACAAGTGCGAAAAGTGGTTTTTCAACACTAACACAAGTGCGAAAAGTGGTTTTTCCACACTAATACAAGTGCAAAAGTGGTTTCCTGCACCAACACAAGTGCGAAAAGTGGTTTTTCAACACTAACACAAGTGCGAAAAGTGGTTTTTTAACACTATCACAAGTGCAAAAAGTGTTTTTCCACACTAATACAAGTGCAAAAGTGGTTTCCTGCACCAACACAAGTGCGAAAAGTGGTTTTTCAACACTAACACAAGTGCGAAAAGTGTTTTTTCCACACTAATACAAGTGCAAAAGTGGTTTCCTGCACCAACACAAGTGCGAAAAGTGGTTTTTCCACACTAATACAAGTGCAAAAGTGGTTTCCTGCACCAACACAAGTGCGAAAAGTGGTTTTTCAACACTAACACAAGTGCGAAAAGTGGCTTTTCAACACTAACACAAGTGCGAAAAGTGGTTTTGCCACACTAATACAACTGCAAAAGTGGTTTCCTGCACCAACACAAGTGCGAAAAGTGGTTTTTCAACACTAACACAAGTGCGAAAAGTGGTTTTTCAACACTAACACAAGTGCGAAAAGTGGTTTTTCAACACTAACACAAGTGCGAAAAGTGGTTTTTCCACACTAATACAAGTGCAAAAGTGGTTTCCTGCACCAACACAAGTGCGAAAAGTGGTTTTTCAACACTAACACAAGTGCGAAAAGTGGTTTTTCAACACTAACACAAGTGCGAAAAGTGGTTTTTCAACACTAACACAAGTGCAAAAAGTGGTTTTTCAACACTAACACAAGTGCGAAAGGTGTTTTTTCAACACTAACACAAGTGCAAAAAGTGTTTTTTCCACACTAATACAAGTGCAAAAGTGGTTTCCTGCACCAACACAAGTGCGAAAAGTGGTTTTTCAACACTAACACAAGTGCGAAAAGTGGTTTTTCAACACTAACACAAGTGCGAAAAGTGGTTTTTCAACACTAACACAAGTGCGAAAAGTGGTTTTTCCACACTAATACAAGTGCAAAAGTGGTTTCCTGCACCAACACAAGTGCGAAAAGTGGTTTTTCAACACTAACACAAGTGCGAAAAGTGGTTTTTTAACACTATCACAAGTGCAAAAAGTGTTTTTCCACACTAATACAAGTGCAAAAGTGGTTTCCTGCACTAACACAAGTGCGAAAAGTGGTTTTTCAACACTAACACAAGTGCGAAAAGTGTTTTTTCCACACTAATACAAGTGCAAAAGTGGTTTCCTGCACCAACACAAGTGCGAAAAGTGGTTTTTCAACACTAACACAAGTGTGAAAAGTGGTTTTTCCACACTAATACAAGTGCAAAAGTGGTTTCCTGCACCAACACAAGTGCAAAAAGTGTTTTCCACACTAATGCAAGTGCAAAAGTGGTTTCCTGCACCACCACAAGTGCGAAAAGTGGTTTTTCAACATTAACACAAGTGCGAAAAGTGGTTTTTCCACACTAATACAAGTGCAAAAGTGGTTTCCTGCACCAACACAAGTGCGAAAAGTGGTTTTTCAACACTAACACAAGTGCGAAAAGTGGTTTTTCCACACTAATACAAGTGCAAAAGTGGTTTCCTGCACCACCACAAGTGCGAAAAGTGGTTTTTCAACACTATCACAAATGCAAAAAGTGTTTTTTCCACACTAATACAAGTGCAAAAGTGGTTTCCTGCACCAACACAAGTGCGAAAAGTGGTTTTTCAACACTAACACAAGTGCGAAAAGTGGTTTTTCAACACTAACACAAGTGCGAAAAGTGGTTTTTCCACACCAATACAAGTGCAAAAAGTGGTTTTTCAACACTAACACAAGTGCAAAAAGTGGTTTTTCAACACTAACACAAATGCGAAAAGTGTTTTTTCAACACTAACACAAGTGCGAAAAGTGGTTTTTCAACACTAACACAAGTGCAAAAAGTGGTTTTTCAACACTAACACAAGTGCAAAAAGTGGTTTTTCAACACTAACACAAATGCGAAAAGTGTTTTTTCAACACTAACACAAGTGCGAAAAGTGTTTTTTCCACACTAATACAAGTGCAAAAGTGGTTTCCTGCACCAACACAAGTGCGAAAAGTGGTTTTTCAACACTAACACAAGTGCGAAAAGTGGTTTCCTGCACCAACACAAGTGCGAAAAGTGGTTTTTCAACACTAACACAAGTGCGAAAAGTGGTTTTTCCACACCAATACAAGTGCAAAAGTGGTTTCCTGCACCAACACAAGTGCGAAAAGTGGTTTCCTGCACCAACACAAGTGCAAAAAGTGGTTTTTCAACACTAACACAAGTGCGAAAAGTGGTTTTTCAACACTAACACAAGTGCGAAAAGTGGTTTTTCAACACTATCACAAGTGCGAAAAGTGGTTTTTCAACACTAACACAAGTGCAAAAAGTGGTTTTTCAACACTAATACAAGTGCAAAATTGGTTTCCTGCACCAACACAAATGCGAAAAGTGGTTTTTCAACACTAACAAGCGCGAAAAGTGGTTTTTCCACACTAATACAAGTGCAAAATTGGTTTCCTGCACCAACACAAGTGCGAAAAGTGGTTTTTCCACACTAATACAAGTGCAAAAGTGGTTTCCTGCACCACCACAAGTGCGAAAAGTGGTTTTTCAACACTAACACAAGTGCGAAAAGTGGTTTTTCAACACTAACACAAGTGCGAAAAGTGGTTTTTCAACACTAACACAAGTGCGAAAAGTGGTTTTTCAACACTAACACAAGTGCGAAAAGTGGTTTTTCCACACTAATACAAGTGCAAAAGTGGTTTCCTGCACCAACACAAGTGCGAAAAGTGGTTTTCAACACTAACACAAGTGCGAAAAGTGGTTTTTCCACACTAATACAAGTGCAAAAGTGGTTTCCTGCACCAACACAAGTGCAAAAAGTGGTTTTTCAACACTAACACAAGTGCGAAAAGTGGTTTTTCAACACTAACACAAGTGCGAAAAGTGGTTTTTCAACACTAACACAAGTGCAAAAAGTGGTTTTTCAACACTAACACAAGTGCGAAAGGTGTTTTTTCAACACTAACACAAGTGCAAAAAGTGTTTTTTCCACACTAATACAAGTGCAAAAGTGGTTTCCTGCACCAACACAAGTGCGAAAAGTGGTTTTTCAACACTAACACAAGTGTGAAAAGTGGTTTTTCAACACTAACACAAGTGAGAAAAGTGGTTTTTCAACACTAACACAAGTACGAAAAGTGGTTTTTCCACACTAATACAAGTGCAAAAGTGGTTTCCTGCACCAACACAAGTGCGAAAAGTGGTTTTTCAACACTAACACAAGTGCGAAAAGTGGTTTTTTAACACTATCACAAGTGCAAAAAGTGTTTTTCCACACTAATACAAGTGCAAAAGTGGTTTCCTGCACCAACACAAGTGCGAAAAGTGGTTTTTCAACACTAACACAAGTGCGAAAAGTGTTTTTTCCACACTAATACAAGTGCAAAAGTGGTTTCCTGCACCAACACAAGTGCGAAAAGTGGTTTTTCAACACTAACACAAGTGCGAAAAGTGGTTTTTCCACACTAATACAAGTGCAAAAGTGGTTTCCTGCACCAACACAAGTGCGAAAAGTGGTTTTTCAACACTAACACAAGTGCGAAAAGTGGTTTTTCAACACTAACACAAGTGCGAAAAGTGGTTTTTCCACACTAATACAAGTGCAAAAGTGGTTTCCTGCACCAACACAAGTGCGAAAAGTGGTTTTTCAACACTAACACAAGTGCGAAAAGTGGTTTTTCCACACTAATACAAGTGCAAAAGTGGTTTCCTGCACCAACACAAGTGCGAAAAGTGGTTTTTCAACACTAACACAAGTGCGAAAAGTGGTTTTTCAACACTAACACAAGTGCGAAAAGTGGTTTTTCAACACTAACACAAGTGCAAAAAGTGGTTTTTCAAAACTAACACAAGTGCGAAAGGTGTTTTTTCAACACTAACACAAGTGCAAAAAGTGTTTTTTCCACACTAATACAAGTGCAAAAGTGGTTTCCTGCACCAACACAAGTGCGAAAAGTGGTTTTTCAACACTAACACAAGTGCGAAAAGTGGTTTTTCAACACTAACACAAGTGCGAAAAGTGGTTTTTCAACACTAACACAAGTGCGAAAAGTGTTTTTTCCACACTAATACAAGTGCAAAAGTGGTTTCCTGCACCAACACAAGTGCGAAAAGTGGTTTTTCAACACTAACACAAGTGCGAAAAGTGGTTTTTCAACACTAACACAAGTGTGAAAAGTGGTTTTTCCACACTAATACAAGTGCAAAAGTGGTTTCCTGCACCAACACAAGTGCAAAAAGTGTTTTTCCACACTAATGCAAGTGCAAAAGTGGTTTCCTGCACCAACACAAGTGCGAAAAGTGGTTTTTCAACACTAACACAAGTGCGAAAAGTGGTTTTTCAACACTAACACAAGTGCGAAAAGTGGTTTTTCCACACTAATACAAGTGCAAAAGTGGTTTCCTGCACCAACACAAGTGCGAAAAGTGGTTTTTCAACACTAACACAAGTGCGAAAAGTGGTTTATCAACACTAACACAAGTGCGAAAAGTGGTTTTTCAACACTAACACAAGTGCGAAAAGTGGTTTTTCAACACTAACACAAGTTGTAAAAGTGGTTTTTCAACACTAACACAAGTGCGAAAAGTGTTTTCTCCACACTAATACAAGTGCAAAAGTGGTTTCCTGCACCAACACAAGTGCGAAAAGTGGTTTTTCAACACTAACAAGTGCGAAAAGTGGTTTTTCAACACTATCACAAATGCAAAAAGTGTTTTTTCCACACTAATACAAGTGCAAAAGTGGTTTCCTGCACCAACACAAGTGCGAAAAGTGGTTTTTCAACACTAACACAAGTGCGAAAAGTGGTTTTTCCACACTAATACAAGTGCAAAAGTGGTTTCCTGCACCAACACAAGTGCAAAAAGTGTTTTTCCACACTAATGCACGTGCAAAAGTGGTTTCCTGCACCACCACAAGTGCGAAAAGTGGTTTTTCAACACTAACACAAGTGCGAAAAGTGGTTTTTCCACACTAATACAAGTGCAAAAGTGGTTTCCTGCACCAAGACAAGTGTGAAAAGTGGTTTTTCAACACTAACACAAGTGCGAAAAGTGGTTTTTCAACACTAACACAAGTGCGAAAAGTGGTTTTTCAACACTAACACAAGTGCGAAAAGTGGTTTTTCAACACTAACACAAGTGCGAAAAGTGGTTTTTCAACACTAACAAGTGCGAAAAGTGGTTTTTCAACACTATCACAAATGCAAAAAGTGTTTTTTCCACACTAATACAAGTGCAAAAGTGGTTTCCTGCACCAACACAAGTGCGAAAAGTGGTTTTTCAACACTAACGCAAGTGCGAAAAGTGGTTTTTCAACACTAACACAAGTGCGAAAAGTGGTTTTTCCACACTAATACAAGTGCAAAAAGTGGTTTCCTGCACCAACACAAGTGCAAAAAGTGGTTTTTCAACACTAACACAAGTGCGAAAAGTGGTTTTTCAACACTAACACAAGTGCGAAAAGTGGTTTTTCAACACTATCACAAGTGCAAAAAGTGCTTTTTCCACACTAATACAAGTGCAAAAGTGGTTTCCTGCACCAACACAAGTGAGAAAAGTGGTTTTTCAACACTAACACAAGTGCGAAAAGTGGTTTTTCAACACTAACACAAGTGCAAAAAGTGGTTTTTCAACACTAACACAAGTGCAAAAAGTGGTTTTTCAACACTAACACAAATGCGAAAAGTGTTTTTTCAACACTAACACAAGTGCGAAAAGTGTTTTTTCCACACTAATACAAGTGCAAAAGTGGTTTCCTGCACCAACACAAGTGCGAAAAGTGGTTTTTCAACACTAACACAAGTGCGAAAAGTGGTTTCCTGCACCAACACAAGTGTGAAAAGTGGTTTTTCAACACTAACACAAGTGCGAAAAGTGGTTTTACCACACTAATACAAGTGCAAAAGTGGTTTTACCACACTAATACAAGTGCGAAAAGTGGTTTTTCCACACTAATACAAGTGCAAAAGTGGTTTCCTGCACCAACACAAGTGCGAAAAGTGGTTTTTCAACACTAACACAAGTGCGAAAAGTGGTTTTTCAACACCAACACAAGTGCGAAAAGTGGTTTTTCCACACTAATACAAGTGCAAAAGTGGTTTCCTGCACCAACACAAGTGCGAAAAGTGGTTTTTCAACACTAACACAAGTGCGAAAAGTGGTTTTTCAACACTATCACAAGTGGGAAAAGTGGTTTTTCAACACTAACACAAGTGCGAAAAGTGGTTTTTCAACACTATCACAAATGCAAAAAGTGTTTTTTCCACACTAATACAAGTGCAAAAGTGGTTTCCTGCACCAACACAAGTGCGAAAAGTGGTTTTTCAACACTAACACAAGTGCAAAAAGTGGTTTTTCAACACTAACACAAGTGCAAAAAGTGGTTTTTCAACACTAACACAAGTGCGAAAAGTGGTTTTTCAACACTAACACAAGTGCGAAAAGTGGTTTTTCAACACTAACAGAAGTGCGAAAAGTGGTTTTTCCACACTAATACAAGTGCAAAAGTGGTTTCCTGCGCCAACACAAGTGCGAAAAGTGGTTTTTCAACACTAACAAGTGCGAAAAGTGGTTTTTCAACACTATCGCAAATGCAAAAAGTGTTTTTTCCACACTAATACAAGTGCAAAAGTGGTTTCCTGCACCAACACAAGTGCGAAAAGTGGTTTTTCAACACTAACGCAAGTGCGAAAAGTGGTTTTTCAACACTAACACAAGTGCGAAAAGTGGTTTTTCCACACTAATACAAGTGCAAAAGTGGTTTCCTGCACCAACACAAGTGCGAAAAGTGGTTTTTCAACACTAACACAAGTGCGAAAAGTGGTTTTTCAACACTAACACAAGTGCGAAAAGTGGTTTTTCCACACCAATACAAGTGCAAAAGTGGTTTCCTGCACAAACACAAGTGCGAAAAGTCGTTTTTCAACACTAACACAAGTGCGAAAAGTGCTTTTTCAACACTAACACTAGTGCAAAAAGTGGTTTTTCCACACTAATACAAGTGCAAAAAGTGGTTTCCTGCACCAACACAAGTGCAAAAAGTGGTTTTTCAACACTAACACAAGTGCGAAAAGTGGTTTTTCAACACTAACACAAGTGCGAAAAGTGGTTTTTCAACACTATCACAAGTGCGAAAAGTGGTTTTTCAACACTAACACAAGTGCAAAAAGTGGTTTTTCAACACTAATACAAGTGCAAAATTGGTTTCCTGCACCAACACAAGTGCGAAAAGTGGTTTTTCAACACTAACAAGTGCGAAAAGTGGTTTTTCCACACTAATACAAGTGCAAAATTGGTTTCCTGCACCAACACAAGTGCGAAAAGTGGTTTTTCCACACTAATACAAGTGCAAAAGTGGTTTCCTGCACCACCACAAGTGCGAAAAGTGGTTTTTCAACACTAACACAAGTGCGAAAAGTGGTTTTTCAACACTAACACAAGTGCGAAAAGTGGTTTTTCAACACTAACACAAGTGCGAAAAGTGGTTTTTCAACACTAACACAAGTGCGAAAAGTGGTTTTTCCACACTAATACAAGTGCAAAAGTGGTTTCCTGCACCAACACAAGTGCGAAAAGTGGTTTTTCAACACTAACACAAGTGCGAAAAGTGGTTTTTCCACACTAATACAAGTGCAAAAGTGGTTTCCTGCACCAACACAAGTGCGAAAAGTGGTTTTTCAACACTAACACAAGTGCGAAAAGTGGTTTTTCAACACTAACACAAGTGCGAAAAGTGGTTTTTCAACACTAACACAAGTGCAAAAAATGGATTTTCAACACTAACACAAGTGCGAAAGGTGTTTTTTCAACACTAACACAAGTGCAAAAAGTGTTTTTTCCACACTAATACAAGTGCAAAAGTGGTTTCCTGCACCAACACAAGTGCGAAAAATGGTTTTTCAACACTAACACAAGTGCGAAAAGTGGTTTTTCAACACTAACACAAGTGCGAAAAGTGGTTTTTCAACACTAACACAAGTGTGAAAAGTGGTTTTTCCACACTAATACAAGTGCAAAAGTGGTTTCCTGCACCAACACAAGTGCGAAAAGTGGTTTTTCAACACTAACACAAGTGCGAAAAGTGGTTTTTTAACACTATCACAAGTGCAAAAAGTGTTTTTCCACACTAATACAAGTGCAAAAGTGGTTTCCTGCACCAACACAAGTGCGAAAAGTGGTTTTTCAACACTAACACAAGTGCGAAAAGTGTTTTTTCCACACTAATACAAGTGCAAAAGTGGTTTCCTGCACCAACACAAGTGCGAAAAGTGGTTTTTCAACACTAACACAAGTGCGAAAAGTGGTTTTTCCACACTAATACAAGTGCAAAAGTGGTTTCCTGCACCAACACAAGTGCGAAAAGTGGTTTTTCAACACTAACACAAGTGCGAAAAGTGGTTTTTCAACACTAACACAAGTGCGAAAAGTGGTTTTTCAACACTAACACAACTGCGAAAAGTGGTTTTTCAACACTAACACAAGTGCAAAAAGTGGTTTTTCAACACTAACACAAGTGCGAAAAGTGTTTTCTCCACACTAATACAAGTGCAAAAGTGGTTTCCTGCACCAACACAAGTGCGAAAAGTGGTTTTTCAACAGTAACAAGTGCGAAAAGTGGTTTTTCAACACTATCACAAATGCAAAAAGTGTTTTTTCCACACTAATACAAGTGCAAAAGTGGTTTCCTGCACCAACACAAGTGCGAAAAGTGGTTTTTCAACACTAACACAAGTGCGAAAAGTGGTTTTTCAACACTAACACAAGTGCGAAGAGTGGTTTTTCCACACCAATACAAGTGCAAAAGTGGTTTCCTGCACCAACACAAGTGCGAAAAGTCGTTTTTCAACACTAACACAAGTGCGAAAAGTGCTTTTTCAACACTAACACTAGTGCAAAAAGTGGTTTTTCCACACTAATACAAGTGCAAAAAGTAGTTTCCTGCACCAACACAAGTGCAAAAAGTGGTTTTTCAACACTAACACAAGTGCGAAAAGTGGTTTTTCAACACTAACAGAAGTGCGAAAAGTGGTTTTTCAACACTATCACAAGTGCAAAAGTGGTTTCCTGCACCAACACAAGTGCGAAAAGTGGTTTTTCAACACTAACACAAGTGCGAAAAGTGGTTTTTCAACACTAACACAAGTGCGAAAAGTGTTTTGTCCACACTAATACAAGTGCAAAAGTGGTTTCCTGCACCAACACAAGTGCGAAAAGTGGTTTTTCAACACTAACACATGTGCGAAAAGTGGTTTTTCAACACTAACACAAGTGCGAAAAGTGGTTTTTCCACACTAATACAAGTGCGAAAAGTGGTTTTTCCACACTAATACAAGTGCGAAAAGTGGTTTTTCAACACTAACACAAGTGCAAAAGTGGTTTCCTGCACCAACACAAGTGCGAAAAGTGGTTTTTCCACACTAATACAAGTGCAAAAGTGGTTTCCTGCACCAACACAAGTGCGAAAAGTGGTTTTTCAACACTAACACAAGTGCGAAAAGTGGTTTTTCAACACTAACAGAAGTGCAAAAAGTGGTTTTTCAACACTAATACAACTGCAAAAGTGGTTTCCTGCACCAACACAAGTGCGAAAAGTGGTTTTTCAACACTAACACAAGTGCGAAAAGTGGTTTTTCAACACTAACACAACTAGCGAAAAGTGGTTTTTCCACACTAATACAACTGCAAAAGTGGTTTCCTGCACCAACACAAGTGCGAAAAGTGGTTTTTCAACACTAACAAGTGCGAAAAGTGGTTTTTCAACACTATCACAAATGCAAAAAGTGTTTTTTCCACACTAATACAAGTGCAAAAGTGGTTTCCTGCACCAACACAAGTGCGAAAAGTGGTTTTTCAACACTAACACAAGTGCGAAAAGTGGTTTTTCAACACTAACACAAGTGCGAAAAGTGGTTTTTCCACACCAATACAAGTGCAAAAGTGGTTTCCTGCACCAACACAAGTGCGAAAAGTCGTTTTTCAACACTAACACAAGTGCGAAAAGTGCTTTTTCAACACTAACACTAGTGCAAAAAGTGGTTTTTCCACACTAATACAAGTGCAAAAAGTAGTTTCCTGCACCAACACAAGTGCAAAAAGTGGTTTTTCAACACTAACACAAGTGCGAAAAGTGGTTTTTCAACACTAACACAAGTGCGAAAAGTGGTTTTTCAACACTATCACATGTGCAAAAGTGGTTTCCTGCACCAACACAAGTGCGAAAAGTGGTTTTTCAACACTAACACAAGTGCGAAAAGTGGTTTTTCAACACTAACACAAGTGCGAAAAGTGTTTTGTCCACACTAATACAAGTGCAAAAGTGGTTTCCTGCACCAACACAAGTGCGAAAAGTGGTTTTTCAACACTAACACATGTGCGAAAAGTGGTTTTTCAACACTAACACAAGTGCGAAAAGTGGTTTTTCCACACTAATACAAGTGCGAAAAGTGGTTTTTCCACACTAATACAAGTGCGAAAAGTGGTTTTTCAACACTAACACAAGTGCAAAAGTGGTTTCCTGCAACAACACAAGTGCGAAAAGTGGTTTTTCCACACTAATACAAGTGCAAAAGTGGTTTCCTGCACCAACACAAGTGCGAAAAGTGGTTTTTCAACACTAACACAAGTGCGAAAAGTGGTTTTTCAACACTAACAGAAGTGCAAAAAGTGGTTTTTCCACACTAATACAAGTGCAAAAGTGGTTTCCTGCACCAACACAAGTGCGAAAAGTGGTTTTTCAACACTAACACAAGTGCGAAAAGTGGTTTTTCAACACTATCACAAGTGCAAAAAGTGTGTTTTCCACACAAATACAACTGCAAAAGTGGTTTCCTGCACCAACACAAGTGCGAAAAGTGGTTTTTCAACACTAACACAAGTGCGAAAAGTGGTTTTTCAACACTAACACAAGTGCGAAAAGTGGTTTTTCCACACTAATACAACTGCAAAAGTGGTTTCCTGCACCAACACAAGTGCGAAAAGTGGTTTTTCAACACTAACACAAGTGCGAAAAGTGGTTTTTCAACACTAACACAAGTGCGAAAAGTGGTTTTGCCACACTAATACAACTGCAAAAGTGGTTTCCTGCACCAACACAAGTGCGAAAAGTGGTTTTTCAACACTAACACAAGTGCGAAAAGTGGTTTTTCAACACTAACACAAGTGCGAAAAGTGGTTTTTCAACACTAACACAAGTGCGAAAAGTGGTTTTTCCACACTAATACAAGTGCAAAAGTGGTTTCCTGCACCAACACAAGTGCGAAAAGTGGTTTTTCAACACTAACACAAGTGCGAAAAGTGGTTTTTCAACACTAACACAAGTGCGAAAAGTGGTTTTTCAACACTAACACAAGTGCAAAAAGTGGTTTTTCAACACTAACACAAGTGCGAAAGGTGTTTTTTCAACACTAACACAAGTGCAAAAAGTGTTTTTTCCACACTAATACAAGTGCAAAAGTGGTTTCCTGCACCAACACAAGTGCGAAAAGTGGTTTTTCAACACTAACACAAGTGCGAAAAGTGGTTTTTCAACACTAACACAAGTGCGAAAAGTGGTTTTTCAACACTAACACAAGTGCGAAAAGTGGTTTTTCCACACTAATACAAGTGCAAAAGTGGTTTCCTGCACCAACACAAGTGCGAAAAGTGGTTTTTCAACACTAACACAAGTGCGAAAAGTGGTTTTTTAACACTATCACAAGTGCAAAAAGTGTTTTTCCACACTAATACAAGTGCAAAAGTGGTTTCCTGCACCAACACAAGTGCGAAAAGTGGTTTTTCAACACTAACACAAGTGCGAAAAGTGTTTTTTCCACACTAATACAAGTGCAAAAGTGGTTTCCTGCACCAACACAAGTGCGAAAAGTGGTTTTTCAACACTAACACAAGTGCGAAAAGTGGTTTCTCAACACTAACACAAGTGTGAAAAGTGGTTTTTCCACACTAATACAAGTGCAAAAGTGGTTTCCTGCACCAACACAAGTGCAAAAAGTGTTTTCCACACTAATGCAAGTGCAAAAGTGGTTTCCTGCACCACCACAAGTGCGAAAAGTGGTTTTTCAACACTAACACAAGTGCGAAAAGTGGTTTTTCCACACTAATACAAGTGCAAAAGTGGTTTCCTGCACCACCACAAGTGCGAAAAGTGGTTTTTCAACACTATCACAAATGCAAAAAGTGTTTTTTCCACACTAATACAAGTGCAAAAGTGGTTTCCTGCACCAACACAAGTGCGAAAAGTGGTTTTTCAACACTAACACAAGTGCGAAAAGTGGTTTTTCAACACTAACACAAGTGCGAAAAGTGGTTTTTCAACACTAACACAAGTGCGAAAAGTGGTTTTTCCACACTAATACAAGTGCAAAAGTGGTTTCCTGCACCAACACAAGTGCGAAAAGTGGTTTTTCAACACTAACACAAGTGCGAAAAGTGGTTTTTTAACACTATCACAAGTGCAAAAAGTGTTTTTCCACACTAATACAAGTGCAAAAGTGGTTTCCTGCACCAACACAAGTGCGAAAAGTGTTTTTTCAACACTAACACAAGTTCGAAAAGTGTTTTTTCCACACTAATACAAGTGCAAAAGTGGTTTCCTGCACCAACACAAGTGCGAAAAGTGGTTTTCCAACACTAACACAAGTGCGAAAAGTGGTTTCCTGCACCAACACAAGTGCGAAAAGTGGTTTTTCAACACTAACACAAGTGCGAAAAGTGGTTTTTCCACACCAATACAAGTGCAAAAGTGGTTTCCTGCACCAACACAAGTGCGAAAAGTGGTTTCCTGCACCAACACAAGTGCAAAAAGTGGTTTTTCAACACTAACACAAGTGCAAAAAGTGGTTTTTCAACACTAACACAAGTGCGAAAAGTGGTTTTTCAACACTACCACAAGTGCGAAAAGTGGTTTTTCAACACTAACACAAGTGCAAAAAGTGGTTTTTCAACACTAATACAAGTGCAAAATTGGTTTCCTGCACCAACACAAATGCGAAAAGTGGTTTTTCAACACTAACAAGCGCGAAAAGTGGTTTTTCCACACTAATACAAGTGCAAAATTGGTTTCCTGCACCAACACAAGTGCGAAAAGTGGTTTTTCCACACTAATACAAGTGCAAAAGTGGTTTCCTGCACCACCACAAGTGCGAAAAGTGGTTTTTCAACACTAACACAAGTGCGAAAAGTGGTTTTTCAACACTAACACAAGTGCGAAAAGTGGTTTTTCAACACTAACACAAGTGCAAAAAGTGGTTTTTCAACACTAACACAAATGCGAAAAGTGTTTTTTCAACACTAACACAAGTGCGAAAAGTGTTTTTTCCACACTAATACAAGTGCAAAAGTGGTTTCCTGCACCAACACAAGTGCGAAAAGTGGTTTTTCAACACTAACACAAGTGCGAAAAGTGGTTTCCTGCACCAACACAAGTGCGAAAAGTGGTTTTTCAACACTAACACAAGTGCGAAAAGTGGTTTTACCACACTAATACAAGTGCAAAAGTGGTTTTACCACACTAATACAAGTGCGAAAAGTGGTTTTTCCACACTAATACAAGTGCAAAAGTGGTTTCCTGCACCAACACAAGTGCGAAAAGTGGTTTTTCAACACTAACACAAGTGCGAAAAGTGGTTTTTCAACACCAACACAAGTGCGAAAAGTGGTTTTTCCACACTAATACAAGTGCAAAAGTGGTTTCCTGCACCAACACAAGTGCGAAAAGTGGTTTTTCAACACTAACACAAGTGCGAAAAGTGGTTTTTCAACACTATCACAAGTGGGAAAAGTGGTTTTTCAACACTAACACAAGTGCGAAAAGTGGTTTTTCAACACTATCACAAATGCAAAAAGTGTTTTTTCCACACTAATACAAGTGCAAAAGTGGTTTCCTGCACCAACACAAGTGCGAAAAGTGGTTTTTCAACACTAACACAAGTGCAAAAAGTGGTTTTTCAACACTAACACAAGTGCGAAAAGTGGTTTTTCAACACTAACACAAGTGCGAAAAGTGGTTTTTCAACACTAACACAAGTGCGAAAAGTGGTTTTTCAACACTAACAGAAGTGCGAAAAGTGGTTTTTCCACACTAATACAAGTGCAAAAGTGGTTTCCTGCACCAACACAAGTGCCAAAAGTGGTTTTTCAACACTAACAAGTGCGAAAAGTGGTTTTTCAACACTATCGCAAATGCAAAAAGTGTTTTTTCCACACTAATACAAGTGCAAAAGTGGTTTCCTGCACCAACACAAGTGCGAAAAGTGGTTTTTCAACACTAACGCAAGTGCGAAAAGTGGTTTTTCAACACTAACACAATTGCGAAAAGTGGTTTTTCCACACTAATACAAGTGCAAAAGTGGTTTCCTGCACCAACACAAGTGCGAAAAGTGGTTTTTCAACACTAACACAAGTGCGAAAAGTGGTTTTTCAACACTAACACAAGTGCGAAAAGTGGTTTTTCCACACCAATACAAGTGCAAAAGTGGTTTCCTGCACAAACACAAGTGCGAAAAGTCGTTTTTCAACACTAACACAAGTGCGAAAAGTGCTTTTTCAACACTAACACTAGTGCAAAAAGTGGTTTTTCCACACTAATACAAGTGCAAAAAGTGGTTTCCTGCACCAACACAAGTGCAAAAAGTGGTTTTTCAACACTAACACAAGTGCGAAAAGTGGTTTTTCAACACTAACACAAGTGCGAAAAGTGGTTTTTCAACACTATCACAAGTGCGAAAAGTGGTTTTTCAACACTAACACAAGTGCAAAAAGTGGTTTTTCAACACTAATACAAGTGCAAAATTGGTTTCCTGCACCAACACAAGTGCGAAAAGTGGTTTTTCAACACTAACAAGTGCGAAAAGTGGTTTTTCCACACTAATACAAGTGCAAAATTGGTTTCCTGCACCAACACAAGTGCGAAAAGTGGTTTTTCCACACTAATACAAGTGCAAAAGTGGTTTCCTGCACCACCACAAGTGCGAAAAGTGGTTTTTCAACACTAACACAAGTGCGAAAAGTGGTTTTTCAACACTAACACAAGTGCGAAAAGTGGTTTTTCAACACTAACACAAGTGCGAAAAGTGGTTTTTCAACACTAACACAAGTGCGAAAAGTGGTTTTTCCACACTAATACAAGTGCAAAAGTGGTTTCCTGCACCAACACAAGTGCGAAAAGTGGTTTTTCAACACTGACACAAGTGCGAAAAGTGGTTTTTCCACACTAATACAAGTGCAAAAGTGGTTTCCTGCACCAACACAAGTGCGAAAAGTGGTTTTTCAACACTAACACAAGTGCGAAAAGTGGTTTTTCAACACTAACACAAGTGCGAAAAGTGGTTTTTCAACACTAACACAAGTGCAAAAAATGGTTTTTCAACACTAACACAAGTGCGAAAGGTGTTTTTTCAACACTAACACAAGTGCAAAAAGTGTTTTTTCCACACTAATACAAGTGCAAAAGTGGTTTCCTGCACCAACACAAGTGCGAAAAATGGTTTTTCAACACTAACACAAGTGCGAAAAGTGGTTTTTCAACACTAACACAAGTGCGAAAAGTGGTTTTTCAACACTAACACAAGTGCGAAAAGTGGTTTTTCCACACTAATACAAGTGCAAAAGTGGTTTCCTGCACCAACACAAGTGCGAAAAGTGGTTTTTCAACACTAACACAAGTGCGAAAAGTGGTTTTTTAACACTATCACAAGTGCAAAAAGTGTTTTTCCACACTAATACAAGTGCAAAAGTGGTTTCCTGCACCAACACAAGTGCGAAAAGTGGTTTTTCAACACTAACACAAGTGCGAAAAGTGTTTTTTCCACACTAATACAAGTGCAAAAGTGGTTTCCTGCACCAACACAAGTGCGAAAAGTGGTTTTTCAACACTAACACAAGTGCGAAAAGTGGTTTTTCCACACTAATACAAGTGCAAAAGTGGTTTCCTGCACCAACACAAGTGCGAAAAGTGGTTTTTCAACACTAACACAAGTGCGAAAAGTGGTTTTTCAACACTAACACAAGTGCGAAAAGTGGTTTTTCAACACTAACACAAGTGCGAAAAGTGGTTTTTCAACACTAACACAAGTGCAAAAAGTGGTTTTTCAACACTATCACAAATGCAAAAAGTGTTTTTTCCACACTAATACAAGTGCAAAAGTGGTTTCCTGCACCAACACAAGTGCGAAAAGTGGTTTTTCAACACTAACACAAGTGCGAAAAGTGGTTTTTCAACACTAACACAAGTGCGAAAAGTGGTTTTTCCACACCAATACAAGTGCAAAAGTGGTTTCCTGCACCAACACAAGTGCGAAAAGTCGTTTTTCAACACTAACACAAGTGCGAAAAGTGCTTTTTCAACACTAACACTAGTGCAAAAAGTGGTTTTTCCACACTAATACAAGTGCAAAAAGTAGTTTCCTGCACCAACACAAGTGCAAAAAGTGGTTTTTCAACACTAACACAAGTGCGAAAAGTGGTTTTTCAACACTAACACAAGTGCGAAAAGTGGTTTTTCCACACTAATACAAGTGCAAAAGTGGTTTCCTGCACCAACACAAGTGCGAAAAGTGGTTTTTCAACACTAACACAAGTGCGAAAAGTGGTTTTTTAACACTATCACAAGTGCAAAAAGTGTTTTTCCACACTAATACAAGTGCAAAAGTGGTTTCCTGCACCAACACAAGTGCGAAAAGTGGTTTTTCAACACTAACACAAGTGCAAAAAGTGGTTTTTCAACACTAACACAAGTGCGAAAAGTGGTTTTTCAACACTAACACAAGTGCGAAAAGTGGTTTTTCAACACTAACACAAGTGCGAAAAGTGGTTTTTCAACACTAACAGAAGTGCGAAAAGTGGTTTTTCCACACTAATACAAGTGCAAAAGTGGTTTCCTGCACCAACACAAGTGCGAAAAGTGGTTTTTCAACACTAACAAGTGCGAAAAGTGGTTTTTCAACACTATCGCAAATGCAAAAAGTGTTTTTTCCACACTAATACAAGTGCAAAAGTGGTTTCCTGCACCAACACAAGTGCGAAAAGTGGTTTTTCAACACTAACGCAAGTGCGAAAAGTGGTTTTTCAACACTAACACAATTGCGAAAAGTGGTTTTTCCACACTAATACAAGTGCAAAAGTGGTTTCCTGCACCAACACAAGTGCGAAAAGTGGTTTTTCAACACTAACACAAGTGCGAAAAGTGGTTTTTCAACACTAACACAAGTGCGAAAAGTGGTTTTTCCACACCAATACAAGTGCAAAAGTGGTTTCCTGCACAAACACAAGTGCGAAAAGTCGTTTTTCAACACTAACACAAGTGCGAAAAGTGCTTTTTCAACACTAACACTAGTGCAAAAAGTGGTTTTTCCACACTAATACAAGTGCAAAAAGTGGTTTCCTGCACCAACACAAGTGCAAAAAGTGGTTTTTCAACACTAACACAAGTGCGAAAAGTGGTTTTTCAACACTAACACAAGTGCGAAAAGTGGTTTTTCAACACTATCACAAGTGCGAAAAGTGGTTTTTCAACACTAACACAAGTGCAAAAAGTGGTTTTTCAACACTAATACAAGTGCAAAATTGGTTTCCTGCACCAACACAAGTGCGAAAAGTGGTTTTTCAACACTAACAAGTGCGAAAAGTGGTTTTTCCACACTAATACAAGTGCAAAATTGGTTTCCTGCACCAACACAAGTGCGAAAAGTGGTTTTTCCACACTAATACAAGTGCAAAAGTGGTTTCCTGCACCACCACAAGTGCGAAAAGTGGTTTTTCAACACTAACACAAGTGCGAAAAGTGGTTTTTCAACACTAACACAAGTGCGAAAAGTGGTTTTTCAACACTAACACAAGTGCGAAAAGTGGTTTTTCAACACTAACACAAGTGCGAAAAGTGGTTTTTCCACACTAATACAAGTGCAAAAGTGGTTTCCTGCACCAACACAAGTGCGAAAAGTGGTTTTTCAACACTGACACAAGTGCGAAAAGTGGTTTTTCCACACTAATACAAGTGCAAAAGTGGTTTTCTGCACCAACACAAGTGCGAAAAGTGGTTTTTCAACACTAACACAAGTGCGAAAAGTGGTTTTTCAACACTAACACAAGTGCGAAAAGTGGTTTTTCAACACTAACACAAGTGCAAAAAATGGTTTTTCAACACTAACACAAGTGCGAAAGGTGTTTTTTCAACACTAACACAAGTGCAAAAAGTGTTTTTTCCACACTAATACAAGTGCAAAAGTGGTTTCCTGCACCAACACAAGTGCGAAAAATGGTTTTTCAACACTAACACAAGTGCGAAAAGTGGTTTTTCAACACTAACACAAGTGCGAAAAGTGGTTTTTCAACACTAACACAAGTGCGAAAAGTGGTTTTTCCACACTAATACAAGTGCAAAAGTGGTTTCCTGCACCAACACAAGTGCGAAAAGTGGTTTTTCAACACTAACACAAGTGCGAAAAGTGGTTTTTTAACACTATCACAAGTGCAAAAAGTGTTTTTCCACACTAATACAAGTGCAAAAGTGGTTTCCTGCACCAACACAAGTGCGAAAAGTGGTTTTTCAACACTAACACAAGTGCGAAAAGTGTTTTTTCCACACTAATACAAGTGCAAAAGTGGTTTCCTGCACCAACACAAGTGCGAAAAGTGGTTTTTCAACACTAACACAAGTGCGAAAAGTGGTTTTTCCACACTAATACAAGTGCAAAAGTGGTTTCCTGCACCAACACAAGTGCGAAAAGTGGTTTTTCAACACTAACACAAGTGCGAAAAGTGGTTTTTCAACACTAACACAAGTGCGAAAAGTGGTTTTTCAACACTAACACAAGTGCGAAAAGTGGTTTTTCAACACTAACACAAGTGCAAAAAGTGGTTTTTCAACACTATCACAAATGCAAAAAGTGTTTTTTCCACACTAATACAAGTGCAAAAGTGGTTTCCTGCACCAACACAAGTGCGAAAAGTGGTTTTTCAACACTAACACAAGTGCGAAAAGTGGTTTTTCAACACTATCACAAGTGCAAAAAGTGTTTTTCCACACTAATACAAGTGCAAAAGTGGTTTCCTGCACCAACACAAGTGCGAAAAGTGGTTTTTCAACACTAACACAAGTGCGAAAAGTGTTTTTTCCACACTAATACAAGTGCAAAAGTGGTTTCCTGCACCAACACAAGTGCGAAAAGTGGTTTTTCAACACTAACACAAGTGCGAAAAGTGGTTTTTCCACACTAATACAAGTGCAAAAGTGGTTTCCTGCACCAACACAAGTGCGAAAAGTGGTTTTTCAACACTAACACAAGTGCGAAAAGTGGTTTTTCAACACTAACACAAGTGCGAAAAGTGGTTTTTCAACACTAACACAAGTGCGAAAAGTGGTTTTTCAACACTAACACAAGTGCAAAAAGTGGTTTTTCAACACTATCACAAATGCAAAAAGTGTTTTTTCCACACTAATACAAGTGCAAAAGTGGTTTCCTGCACCAACACAAGTGCGAAAAGTGGTTTTTCAACACTAACACAAGTGCGAAAAGTGGTTTTTCAACACTAACACAAGTGCGAAAAGTGGTTTTTCCACACCAATACAAGTGCAAAAGTGGTTTCCTGCACCAACACAAGTGCGAAAAGTCGTTTTTCAACACTAACACAAGTGCGAAAAGTGCTTTTTCAACACTAACACTAGTGCAAAAAGTGGTTTTTCCACACTAATACAAGTGCAAAAAGTAGTTTCCTGCACCAACACAAGTGCAAAAAGTGGTTTTTCAACACTAACACAAGTGCGAAAAGTGGTTTTTCAACACTAACACAAGTGCGAAAAGTGGTTTTTCCACACTAATACAAGTGCAAAAGTGGTTTCCTGCACCAACACAAGTGCGAAAAGTGGTTTTTCAACACTAACACAAGTGCGAAAAGTGGTTTTTTAACACTATCACAAGTGCAAAAAGTGTTTTTCCACACTAATACAAGTGCAAAAGTGGTTTCCTGCACCAACACAAGTGCGAAAAGTGGTTTTTCAACACTAACACAAGTGCAAAAAGTGGTTTTTCAACACTAACACAAGTGCGAAAAGTGGTTTTTCAACACTAACACAAGTGCGAAAAGTGGTTTTTCAACACTAACACAAGTGCGAAAAGTGGTTTTTCAACACTAACAGAAGTGCGAAAAGTGGTTTTTCCACACTAATACAAGTGCAAAAGTGGTTTCCTGCACCAACACAAGTGCGAAAAGTGGTTTTTCAACACTAACAAGTGCGAAAAGTGGTTTTTCAACACTATCGCAAATGCAAAAAGTGTTTTTTCCACACTAATACAAGTGCAAAAGTGGTTTCCTGCACCAACACAAGTGCGAAAAGTGGTTTTTCAACACTAACGCAAGTGCGAAAAGTGGTTTTTCAACACTAACACAATTGCGAAAAGTGGTTTTTCCACACTAATACAAGTGCAAAAGTGGTTTCCTGCACCAACACAAGTGCGAAAAGTGGTTTTTCAACACTAACACAAGTGCGAAAAGTGGTTTTTCAACACTAACACAAGTGCGAAAAGTGGTTTTTCCACACCAATACAAGTGCAAAAGTGGTTTCCTGCACAAACACAAGTGCGAAAAGTCGTTTTTCAACACTAACACAAGTGCGAAAAGTGCTTTTTCAACACTAACACTAGTGCAAAAAGTGGTTTTTCCACACTAATACAAGTGCAAAAAGTGGTTTCCTGCACCAACACAAGTGCAAAAAGTGGTTTTTCAACACTAACACAAGTGCGAAAAGTGGTTTTTCAACACTAACACAAGTGCGAAAAGTGGTTTTTCAACACTATCACAAGTGCGAAAAGTGGTTTTTCAACACTAACACAAGTGCAAAAAGTGGTTTTTCAACACTAATACAAGTGCAAAATTGGTTTCCTGCACCAACACAAGTGCGAAAAGTGGTTTTTCAACACTAACAAGTGCGAAAAGTGGTTTTTCCACACTAATACAAGTGCAAAATTGGTTTCCTGCACCAACACAAGTGCGAAAAGTGGTTTTTCCACACTAATACAAGTGCAAAAGTGGTTTCCTGCACCACCACAAGTGCGAAAAGTGGTTTTTCAACACTAACACAAGTGCGAAAAGTGGTTTTTCAACACTAACACAAGTGCGAAAAGTGGTTTTTCAACACTAACACAAGTGCGAAAAGTGGTTTTTCAACACTAACACAAGTGCGAAAAGTGGTTTTTCCACACTAATACAAGTGCAAAAGTGGTTTCCTGCACCAACACAAGTGCGAAAAGTGGTTTTTCAACACTGACACAAGTGCGAAAAGTGGTTTTTCCACACTAATACAAGTGCAAAAGTGGTTTCCTGCACCAACACAAGTGCGAAAAGTGGTTTTTCAACACTAACACAAGTGCGAAAAGTGGTTTTTCAACACTAACACAAGTGCGAAAAGTGGTTTTTCAACACTAACACAAGTGCAAAAAATGGTTTTTCAACACTAACACAAGTGCGAAAGGTGTTTTTTCAACACTAACACAAGTGCAAAAAGTGTTTTTTCCACACTAATACAAGTGCAAAAGTGGTTTCCTGCACCAACACAAGTGCGAAAAATGGTTTTTCAACACTAACACAAGTGCGAAAAGTGGTTTTTCAACACTAACACAAGTGCGAAAAGTGGTTTTTCAACACTAACACAAGTGCGAAAAGTGGTTTTTCCACACTAATACAAGTGCAAAAGTGGTTTCCTGCACCAACACAAGTGCGAAAAGTGGTTTTTCAACACTAACACAAGTGCGAAAAGTGGTTTTTTAACACTATCACAAGTGCAAAAAGTGTTTTTCCACACTAATACAAGTGCAAAAGTGGTTTCCTGCACCAACACAAGTGCGAAAAGTGGTTTTTCAACACTAACACAAGTGCGAAAAGTGTTTTTTCCACACTAATACAAGTGCAAAAGTGGTTTCCTGCACCAACACAAGTGCGAAAAGTGGTTTTTCAACACTAACACAAGTGCGAAAAGTGGTTTTTCCACACTAATACAAGTGCAAAAGTGGTTTCCTGCACCAACACAAGTGCGAAAAGTGGTTTTTCAACACTAACACAAGTGCGAAAAGTGGTTTTTCAACACTAACACAAGTGCGAAAAGTGGTTTTTCAACACTAACACAAGTGCAAAAAGTGGTTTTTCAACACTATCACAAATGCAAAAAGTGTTTTTTCCACACTAATACAAGTGCAAAAGTGGTTTCCTGCACCAACACAAGTGCGAAAAGTGGTTTTTCAACACTAACACAAGTGCGAAAAGTGGTTTTTCAACACTAACACAAGTGCGAAAAGTGGTTTTTCCACACCAATACAAGTGCAAAAGTGGTTTCCTGCACCAACACAAGTGCGAAAAGTCGTTTTTCAACACTAACACAAGTGCGAAAAGTGCTTTTTCAACACTAACACTAGTGCAAAAAGTGGTTTTTCCACACTAATACAAGTGCAAAAAGTAGTTTCCTGCACCAACACAAGTGCAAAAAGTGGTTTTTCAACACTAACACAAGTGCGAAAAGTGGTTTTTCAACACTAACACAAGTGCGAAAAGTGGTTTTTCCACACTAATACAAGTGCAAAAGTGGTTTCCTGCACCAACACAAGTGCGAAAAGTGGTTTTTCAACACTAACACAAGTGCGAAAAGTGGTTTTTTAACACTATCACAAGTGCAAAAAGTGTTTTTCCACACTAATACAAGTGCAAAAGTGGTTTCCTGCACCAACACAAGTGCGAAAAGTGGTTTTTCAACACTAACACAAGTGCGAAAAGTGTTTTTTCCACACTAATACAAGTGCAAAAGTGGTTTCCTGCACCAACACAAGTGCGAAAAGTGGTTTTTCAACACTAACACAAGTGCGAAAAGTGGTTTTTCAACACTAACACAAGTGCGAAAAGTGTTTTTTCCACACTAATACAAGTGCAAAAGTAGTTTCCTGCACCAACACAAGTGCGAAAAGTGGTTTTTCAACACTAACACAAGTGCGAAAAGTGGTTTTTCAACACTAACACAAGTGCAAAAAGTGGTTTTTCCACACTAATACAAGTGCAAAAGTGGTTTCCTGCACCAACACAAGTGCGAAAAGTGGTTTTTCAACACTAACACAAGTGCGAAAAGTGGTTTTTTAACACTATCACAAGTGCAAAAAGTGTTTTTCCACACTAATACAAGTGCAAAAGTGGTTTCCTGCACCAACACAAGTGCGAAAAGTGGTTTTTCAACACTAACACAAGTGCGAAAAGTGTTTTTTCCACACTAATACAAGTGCAAAAGTGGTTTCCTGCACCAACACAAGTGCGAAAAGTGGTTTTTCAACACTAACACAAGTGCGAAAAGTGGTTTTTCCACACTAATACAAGTGCAAAAGTGGTTTCCTGCACCAACACAAGTGCGAAAAGTGGTTTTTCAACACTAACACAAGTGCGAAAAGTGGTTTTTCAACACTAACACAAGTGCGAAAAGTGGTTTTTCAACACTAACACAAGTGCGAAAAGTGGTTTTTCAACACTAACACAAGTGCAAAAAGTGGTTTTTCAACACTATCACAAATGCAAAAAGTGTTTTTTCCACACTAATACAAGTGCAAAAGTGGTTTCCTGCACCAACACAAGTGCGAAAAGTGGTTTTTCAACACTAACACAAGTGCGAAAAGTGGTTTTTCAACACTAACACAAGTGCGAAAAGTGGTTTTTCCACACCAATACAAGTGCAAAAGTGGTTTCCTGCACCAACACAAGTGCGAAAAGTCGTTTTTCAACACTAACACAAGTGCGAAAAGTGCTTTTTCAACACTAACACTAGTGCAAAAAGTGGTTTTTCCACACTAATACAAGTGCAAAAAGTAGTTTCCTGCACCAACATAAGTGCAAAAAGTGGTTTTTCAACACTAACACAAGTGCGAAAAGTGGTTTTTCAACACTAACACAAGTGCGAAAAGTGGTTTTTCAACACTATCACAAGTGCAAACGTGGTTTCCTGCACCAACACAAGTGCGAAAAGTGGTTTTTCAACACTAACACAAGTGCGAAAAGTGGTTTTTCAACACTAACACAAGTGCGAAAAGTGGTTTTTCCACACTAATACAAGTGCAAAAGTGGTTTCCTGCACCAACACAAGTGCGAAAAGTGGTTTTTCAACACTAACACAAGTGCGAAATGTGGTTTTTCAACACTATCACAAGTGGGAAAAGTGGTTTTTCAACACTAACACAAGTGCGAAAAGTGGTTTTTCAACACTATCACAAATGCAAAAAGTGTTTTTTCCACACTAATACAAGTGCAAAAGTGGTTTCCTGCACCAACACAAGTGCGAAAAGTGGTTTTTCAACACTAACACAAGTGCAAAAAGTGGTTTTTCAACACTAACACAAGTGCGAAAAGTGGTTTTTCAACACTAACACAAGTGCGAAAAGTGGTTTTTCAACACTAACACAAGTGCGAAAAGTGGTTTTTCAACACTAACAGAAGTGCGAAAAGTGGTTTTTCCACACTAATACAAGTGCAAAAGTGGTTTCCTGCACCAACACAAGTGCGAAAAGTGGTTTTTCAACACTAACAAGTGCGAAAAGTGGTTTTTCAACACTATCGCAAATGCAAAAAGTGTTTTTTCCACACTAATACAAGTGCAAAAGTGGTTTCCTGCACCAACACAAGTGCGAAAAGTGGTTTTTCAACACTAACGCAAGTGCGAAAAGTGGTTTTTCAACACTAACACAATTGCGAAAAGTGGTTTTTCCACACTAATACAAGTGCAAAAGTGGTTTCCTGCACCAACACAAGTGCAAAAAGTGGTTTTTCAACACTAACACAAGTGCGAAAAGTGGTTTTTCAACACTAACACAAGTGCGAAAAGTGGTTTTTCCACTCCAATACAAGTGCAAAAGTGGTTTCCTGCACAAACACAAGTGCGAAAAGTCGTTTTTCAACACTAACACAAGTGCGAAAAGTGCTTTTTCAACACTAACACTAGTGCAAAAAGTGGTTTTTCCACACTAATACAAGTGCTAAAAGTGGTTTCCTGCACCAACACAAGTGCAAAAAGTGGTTTTTCAACACTAACACAAGTGCGAAAAGTGGTTTTTCAACACTAACACAAGTGCGAAAAGTGGTTTTTCAACACTATCACAAGTGCGAAAAGTGGTTTTTCAACACTAACACAAGTGCAAAAAGTGGTTTTTCAACACTAATACAAGTGCAAAATTGGTTTCCTGCACCAACACAAGTGCGAAAAGTGGTTTTTCAACACTAACAAGTGCGAAAAGTGGTTTTTCCACACTAATACAAGTGCAAAATTGGTTTCCTGCACCAACACAAGTGCGAAAAGTGGTTTTTCCACACTAATACAAGTGCAAAAGTGGTTTCCTGCACCACCACAAGTGCGAAAAGTGGTTTTTCAACACTAACACAAGTGCGAAAAGTGGTTTTTCAACACTAACACAAGTGCGAAAAGTGGTTTTTCAACACTAACACAAGTGCGAAAAGTGGTTTTTCAACACTAACACAAGTGCGAAAAGTGGTTTTTCCACACTAATACAAGTGCAAAAGTGGTTTCCTGCACCAACACAAGTGCGAAAAGTGGTTTTTCAACACTAACACAAGTGCGAAAAGTGGTTTTTCCACACTAATACAAGTGCAAAAGTGGTTTCCTGCACCAAGACAAGTGCGAAAAGTGGTTTTTCAACACTAACACAAGTGCGAAAAGTGGTTTTTCAACACTAACACAAGTGCGAAAAGTGGTTTTTCAACACTAACACAAGTGCAAAAAATGGTTTTTCAACACTAACACAAGTGCGAAAGGTGTTTTTTCAACACTAACACAAGTGCAAAAAGTGTTTTTTCCACACTAATACAAGTGCAAAAGTGGTTTCCTGCACCAACACAAGTGCGAAAAATGGTTTTTCAACACTAACACAAGTGCGAAAAGTGCTTTTTCAACACTAACACTAGTGCAAAAAGTGGTTTTTCCACACTAATACAAGTGCAAAAAGTGGTTTCCTGCACCAACACAAGTGCAAAAAGTGGTTTTTCAACACTAACACAAGTGCGAAAAGTGGTTTTTCAACACTAACACAAGTGCGAAAAGTGGTTTTTCAACACTATCACAAGTGCGAAAAGTGGTTTTTCAACACTAACACAAGTGCAAAAAGTGGTTTTTCAACACTAATACAAGTGCAAAATTGGTTTCCTGCACCAACACAAGTGCGAAAAGTGGTTTTTCAACACTAACAAGTGCGAAAAGTGGTTTTTCCACACTAATACAAGTGCAAAATTGGTTTCCTGCACCAACACAAGTGCGAAAAGTGGTTTTTCCACACTAATACAAGTGCAAAAGTGGTTTCCTGCACCACCACAAGTGCGAAAAGTGGTTTTTCAACACTAACACAAGTGCGAAAAGTGGTTTTTCAACACTAACACAAGTGCGAAAAGTGGTTTTTCAACACTAACACAAGTGCGAAAAGTGGTTTTTCAACACTAACACAAGTGCGAAAAGTGGTTTTTCCACACTAATACAAGTGCAAAAGTGGTTTCCTGCACCAACACAAGTGCGAAAAGTGGTTTTTCAACACTGACACAAGTGCGAAAAGTGGTTTTTCCACACTAATACAAGTGCAAAAGTGGTTTCCTGCACCAACACAAGTGCGAAAAGTGGTTTTTCAACACTAACACAAGTGCGAAAAGTGGTTTTTCAACACTAACACAAGTGCGAAAAGTGGTTTTTCAACACTAACACAAGTGCAAAAAATGGTTTTTCAACACTAACACAAGTGCGAAAGGTGTTTTTTCAACACTAACACAAGTGCAAAAAGTGTTTTTTCCACACTAATACAAGTGCAAAAGTGGTTTCCTGCACCAACACAAGTGCGAAAAATGGTTTTTCAACACTAACACAAGTGCGAAAAGTGGTTTTTCAACACTAACACAAGTGCGAAAAGTGGTTTTTCAACACTAACACAAGTGCGAAAAGTGGTTTTTCCACACTAATACAAGTGCAAAAGTGGTTTCCTGCACCAACACAAGTGCGAAAAGTGGTTTTTCAACACTAACACAAGTGCGAAAAGTGGTTTTTTAACACTATCACAAGTGCAAAAAGTGTTTTTCCACACTAATACAAGTGCAAAAGTGGTTTCCTGCACCAACACAAGTGCGAAAAGTGGTTTTTCAACACTAACACAAGTGCGAAAAGTGTTTTTTCCACACTAATACAAGTGCAAAAGTGGTTTCCTGCACCAACACAAGTGCGAAAAGTGGTTTTTCAACACTAACACAAGTGCGAAAAGTGGTTTTTCCACACTAATACAAGTGCAAAAGTGGTTTCCTGCACCAACACAAGTGCGAAAAGTGGTTTTTCAACACTAACACAAGTGCGAAAAGTGGTTTTTCAACACTAACACAAGTGCGAAAAGTGGTTTTTCAACACTAACACAAGTGCGAAAAGTGGTTTTTCAACACTAACACAAGTGCAAAAAGTGGTTTTTCAACACTATCACAAATGCAAAAAGTGTTTTTTCCACACTAATACAAGTGCAAAAGTGGTTTCCTGCACCAACACAAGTGCGAAAAGTGGTTTTTCAACACTAACACAAGTGCGAAAAGTGGTTTTTCAACACTAACACAAGTGCGAAAAGTGGTTTTTCCACACCAATACAAGTGCAAAAGTGGTTTCCTGCACCAACACAAGTGCGAAAAGTCGTTTTTCAACACTAACACAAGTGCGAAAAGTGCTTTTTCAACACTAACACTAGTGCAAAAAGTGGTTTTTCCACACTAATACAAGTGCAAAAAGTAGTTTCCTGCACCAACACAAGTGCAAAAAGTGGTTTTTCAACACTAACACAAGTGCGAAAAGTGGTTTTTCAACACTAACACAAGTGCGAAAAGTGGTTTTTCCACACTAATACAAGTGCAAAAGTGGTTTCCTGCACCAACACAAGTGCGAAAAGTGGTTTTTCAACACTAACACAAGTGCGAAAAGTGGTTTTTTAACACTATCACAAGTGCAAAAAGTGTTTTTCCACACTAATACAAGTGCAAAAGTGGTTTCCTGCACCAACACAAGTGCGAAAAGTGGTTTTTCAACACTAACACAAGTGCGAAAAGTGTTTTTTCCACACTAATACAAGTGCAAAAGTGGTTTCCTGCACCAACACAAGTGCGAAAAGTGGTTTTTCAACACTAACACAAGTGCGAAAAGTGGTTTTTCAACACTAACACAAGTGCGAAAAGTGTTTTTTCCACACTAATACAAGTGCAAAAGTAGTTTCCTGCACCAACACAAGTGCGAAAAGTGGTTTTTCAACACTAACACAAGTGCGAAAAGTGGTTTTTCAACACTAACACAAGTGCAAAAAGTGGTTTTTCCACACTAATACAAGTGCAAAAGTGGTTTCCTGCACCAACACAAGTGCGAAAAGTGGTTTTTCAACACTAACACAAGTGCGAAAAGTGGTTTTTTAACACTATCACAAGTGCAAAAAGTGTTTTTCCACACTAATACAAGTGCAAAAGTGGTTTCCTGCACCAACACAAGTGCGAAAAGTGGTTTTTCAACACTAACACAAGTGCGAAAAGTGTTTTTTCCACACTAATACAAGTGCAAAAGTGGTTTCCTGCACCAACACAAGTGCGAAAAGTGGTTTTTCAACACTAACACAAGTGCGAAAAGTGGTTTTTCCACACTAATACAAGTGCAAAAGTGGTTTCCTGCACCAACACAAGTGCGAAAAGTGGTTTTTCAACACTAACACAAGTGCGAAAAGTGGTTTTTCAACACTAACACAAGTGCGAAAAGTGGTTTTTCAACACTAACACAAGTGCGAAAAGTGGTTTTTCAACACTAACACAAGTGCAAAAAGTGGTTTTTCAACACTATCACAAATGCAAAAAGTGTTTTTTCCACACTAATACAAGTGCAAAAGTGGTTTCCTGCACCAACACAAGTGCGAAAAGTGGTTTTTCAACACTAACACAAGTGCGAAAAGTGGTTTTTCAACACTAACACAAGTGCGAAAAGTGGTTTTTCCACACCAATACAAGTGCAAAAGTGGTTTCCTGCACCAACACAAGTGCGAAAAGTCGTTTTTCAACACTAACACAAGTGCGAAAAGTGCTTTTTCAACACTAACACTAGTGCAAAAAGTGGTTTTTCCACACTAATACAAGTGCAAAAAGTAGTTTCCTGCACCAACATAAGTGCAAAAAGTGGTTTTTCAACACTAACACAAGTGCGAAAAGTGGTTTTTCAACACTAACACAAGTGCGAAAAGTGGTTTTTCAACACTATCACAAGTGCAAACGTGGTTTCCTGCACCAACACAAGTGCGAAAAGTGGTTTTTCAACACTAACACAAGTGCGAAAAGTGGTTTTTCAACACTAACACAAGTGCGAAAAGTGGTTTTTCCACACTAATACAAGTGCAAAAGTGGTTTCCTGCACCAACACAAGTGCGAAAAGTGGTTTTTCAACACTAACACAAGTGCGAAATGTGGTTTTTCAACACTATCACAAGTGGGAAAAGTGGTTTTTCAACACTAACACAAGTGCGAAAAGTGGTTTTTCAACACTATCACAAATGCAAAAAGTGTTTTTTCCACACTAATACAAGTGCAAAAGTGGTTTCCTGCACCAACACAAGTGCGAAAAGTGGTTTTTCAACACTAACACAAGTGCAAAAAGTGGTTTTTCAACACTAACACAAGTGCGAAAAGTGGTTTTTCAACACTAACACAAGTGCGAAAAGTGGTTTTTCAACACTAACACAAGTGCGAAAAGTGGTTTTTCAACACTAACAGAAGTGCGAAAAGTGGTTTTTCCACACTAATACAAGTGCAAAAGTGGTTTCCTGCACCAACACAAGTGCGAAAAGTGGTTTTTCAACACTAACAAGTGCGAAAAGTGGTTTTTCAACACTATCGCAAATGCAAAAAGTGTTTTTTCCACACTAATACAAGTGCAAAAGTGGTTTCCTGCACCAACACAAGTGCGAAAAGTGGTTTTTCAACACTAACGCAAGTGCGAAAAGTGGTTTTTCAACACTAACACAATTGCGAAAAGTGGTTTTTCCACACTAATACAAGTGCAAAAGTGGTTTCCTGCACCAACACAAGTGCAAAAAGTGGTTTTTCAACACTAACACAAGTGCGAAAAGTGGTTTTTCAACACTAACACAAGTGCGAAAAGTGGTTTTTCCACTCCAATACAAGTGCAAAAGTGGTTTCCTGCACAAACACAAGTGCGAAAAGTCGTTTTTCAACACTAACACAAGTGCGAAAAGTGCTTTTTCAACACTAACACTAGTGCAAAAAGTGGTTTTTCCACACTAATACAAGTGCTAAAAGTGGTTTCCTGCACCAACACAAGTGCAAAAAGTGGTTTTTCAACACTAACACAAGTGCGAAAAGTGGTTTTTCAACACTAACACAAGTGCGAAAAGTGGTTTTTCAACACTATCACAAGTGCGAAAAGTGGTTTTTCAACACTAACACAAGTGCAAAAAGTGGTTTTTCAACACTAATACAAGTGCAAAATTGGTTTCCTGCACCAACACAAGTGCGAAAAGTGGTTTTTCAACACTAACAAGTGCGAAAAGTGGTTTTTCCACACTAATACAAGTGCAAAATTGGTTTCCTGCACCAACACAAGTGCGAAAAGTGGTTTTTCCACACTAATACAAGTGCAAAAGTGGTTTCCTGCACCACCACAAGTGCGAAAAGTGGTTTTTCAACACTAACACAAGTGCGAAAAGTGGTTTTTCAACACTAACACAAGTGCGAAAAGTGGTTTTTCAACACTAACACAAGTGCGAAAAGTGGTTTTTCAACACTAACACAAGTGCGAAAAGTGGTTTTTCCACACTAATACAAGTGCAAAAGTGGTTTCCTGCACCAACACAAGTGCGAAAAGTGGTTTTTCAACACTAACACAAGTGCGAAAAGTGGTTTTTCCACACTAATACAAGTGCAAAAGTGGTTTCCTGCACCAAGACAAGTGCGAAAAGTGGTTTTTCAACACTAACACAAGTGCGAAAAGTGGTTTTTCAACACTAACACAAGTGCGAAAAGTGGTTTTTCAACACTAACACAAGTGCAAAAAATGGTTTTTCAACACTAACACAAGTGCGAAAGGTGTTTTTTCAACACTAACACAAGTGCAAAAAGTGTTTTTTCCACACTAATACAAGTGCAAAAGTGGTTTCCTGCACCAACACAAGTGCGAAAAATGGTTTTTCAACACTAACACAAGTGCGAAAAGTGGTTTTTCAACACTAACACAAGTGCGAAAAGTGGTTTTTCAACACTAACACAAGTGCGAAAAGTGGTTTTTCCACACTAATACAAGTGCAAAAGTGGTTTCCTGCACCAACACAAGTGCGAAAAGTGGTTTTTCAACACTAACACAAGTGCGAAAAGTGGTTTTTTAACACTATCACAAGTGCAAAAAGTGTTTTTCCACACTAATACAAGTGCAAAAGTGGTTTCCTGCACCAACACAAGTGCGAAAAGTGGTTTTTCAACACTAACACAAGTGCGAAAAGTGTTTTTTCCACACTAATACAAGTGCAAAAGTGGTTTCCTGCACCAACACAAGTGCGAAAAGTGGTTTTTCAACACTAACACAAGTGCGAAAAGTGGTTTTTCCACACTAATACAAGTGCAAAAGTGGTTTCCTGCACCAACACAAGTGCGAAAAGTGGTTTTTCAACACTAACACAAGTGCGAAAAGTGGTTTTTCAACACTAACACAAGTGCGAAAAGTGGTTTTTCAACACTAACACAAGTGCGAAAAGTGGTTTTTCAACACTAACACAAGTGCAAAAAGTGGTTTTTCAACACTAACACAAGTGCGAAAAGTGTTTTCTCCACACTATATACAAGTGCAAAAGTGGTTTCCTGCACCAACACAAGTGCGAAAAGTGGTTTTTCAACACTAACAAGTGCGAAAAGTGGTTTTTCAACACTATCACAAATGCAAAAAGTGTTTTTTCCACACTAATACAAGTGCAAAAGTGGTTTCCTGCACCAACACAAGTGCGAAAAGTGGTTTTTCAACACTAACTCAAGTGCGAAAAGTGGTTTTTCAACACTAACACAAGTGCGAAAAGTGGTTTTTCCACACCAATACAAGTGCAAAAGTGGTTTCCTGCACCAACACAAGTGCGAAAAGTCGTTTTTCAACACTAACACAAGTGCGAAAAGTGCTTTTTCAACACTAACACTAGTGCAAAAAGTGGTTTTTCCACACTAATACAAGTGCAAAAAGTAGTTTCCTGCACCAACACAAGTGCAAAAAGTAGTTTTTCAACACTAACACAAGTGCGAAAAGTGGTTTTTCAACACTAACACAAGTGCGAAAAGTGGTTTTTCAACACTATCACAAGTGCAAAAGTGGTTTCCTGCACCAACACAAGTGCGAAAAATGGTTTTTCAACACTAACACAAGTGCGAAAAGTGGTTTTTCAACACTAACACAAGTGCGAAAAGTGTTTTGTCCACACTAATACAAGTGCAAAAGTGGTTTCCTGCACCAACACAAGTGCGAAAAGTGGTTTTTCAACACTAACACATGTGCGAAAAGTGGTTTTTCAACACTAACACAAGTGCGAAAAGTGGTTTTTCCACACTAACACTAGTGCAAAAAGTGGTTTTTCCACACTAATACAAGTGCAAAAAGTGGTTTCCTGCACCAACACAAGTGCAAAAAGTGGTTTTTCAACACTAACACAAGTGCGAAAAGTGGTTTTTCAACACTAACACAAGTGCGAAAAGTGGTTTTTCAACACTATCACAAGTGCGAAAAGTGGTTTTTCAACACTAACACAAGTGCAAAAAGTGGTTTTTCAACACTAATACAAGTGCAAAATTGGTTTCCTGCACCAACACAAGTGCGAAAAGTGGTTTTTCAACACTAACAAGTGCGAAAAGTGGTTTTTCCACACTAATACAAGTGCAAAATTGGTTTCCTGCACCAACACAAGTGCGAAAAGTGGTTTTTCCACACTAATACAAGTGCAAAAGTGGTTTCCTGCACCACCACAAGTGCGAAAAGTGGTTTTTCAACACTAACACAAGTGCGAAAAGTGGTTTTTCAACACTAACACAAGTGCGAAAAGTGGTTTTTCAACACTAACACAAGTGCGAAAAGTGGTTTTTCAACACTAACACAAGTGCGAAAAGTGGTTTTTCCACACTAATACAAGTGCAAAAGTGGTTTCCTGCACCAACACAAGTGCGAAAAGTGGTTTTTCAACACTGACACAAGTGCGAAAAGTGGTTTTTCCACACTAATACAAGTGCAAAAGTGGTTTCCTGCACCAACACAAGTGCGAAAAGTGGTTTTTCAACACTAACACAAGTGCGAAAAGTGGTTTTTCAACACTAACACAAGTGCGAAAAGTGGTTTTTCAACACTAACACAAGTGCAAAAAATGGTTTTTCAACACTAACACAAGTGCGAAAGGTGTTTTTTAAACACTAACACAAGTGCAAAAAGTGTTTTTTCCACACTAATACAAGTGCAAAAGTGGTTTCCTGCACCAACACAAGTGCGAAAAATGGTTTTTCAACACTAACACAAGTGCGAAAAGTGGTTTTTCAACACTAACACAAGTGCGAAAAGTGGTTTTTCAACACTAACACAAGTGCGAAAAGTGGTTTTTCCACACTAATACAAGTGCAAAAGTGGTTTCCTGCACCAACACAAGTGCGAAAAGTGGTTTTTCAACACTAACACAAGTGCGAAAAGTGGTTTTTTAACACTATCACAAGTGCAAAAAGTGTTTTTCCACACTAATACAAGTGCAAAAGTGGTTTCCTGCACCAACACAAGTGCGAAAAGTGGTTTTTCAACACTAACACAAGTGCGAAAAGTGTTTTTTCCACACTAATACAAGTGCAAAAGTGGTTTCCTGCACCAACACAAGTGCGAAAAGTGGTTTTTCAACACTAACACAAGTGCGAAAAGTGGTTTTTCCACACTAATACAAGTGCAAAAGTGGTTTCCTGCACCAACACAAGTGCGAAAAGTGGTTTTTCAACACTAACACAAGTGCGAAAAGTGGTTTTTCAACACTAACACAAGTGCGAAAAGTGGTTTTTCAACACTAACACAAGTGCGAAAAGTGGTTTTTCAACACTAACACAAGTGCAAAAAGTGGTTTTTCAACACTATCACAAATGCAAAAAGTGTTTTTTCCACACTAATACAAGTGCAAAAGTGGTTTCCTGCACCAACACAAGTGCGAAAAGTGGTTTTTCAACACTAACACAAGTGCGAAAAGTGGTTTTTCAACACTAACACAAGTGCGAAAAGTGGTTTTTCCACACCAATACAAGTGCAAAAGTGGTTTCCTGCACCAACACAAGTGCGAAAAGTCGTTTTTCAACACTAACACAAGTGCGAAAAGTGCTTTTTCAACACTAACACTAGTGCAAAAAGTGGTTTTTCCACACTAATACAAGTGCAAAAAGTAGTTTCCTGCACCAACACAAGTGCAAAAAGTGGTTTTTCAACACTAACACAAGTGCGAAAAGTGGTTTTTCAACACTAACACAAGTGCGAAAAGTGGTTTTTCCACACTAATACAAGTGCAAAAGTGGTTTCCTGCACCAACACAAGTGCGAAAAGTGGTTTTTCAACACTAACACAAGTGCGAAAAGTGGTTTTTTAACACTATCACAAGTGCAAAAAGTGTTTTTCCACACTAATACAAGTGCAAAAGTGGTTTCCTGCACCAACACAAGTGCGAAAAGTGGTTTTTCAACACTAACACAAGTGCAAAAAGTGGTTTTTCAACACTAACACAAGTGCGAAAAGTGGTTTTTCAACACTAACACAAGTGCGAAAAGTGGTTTTTCAACACTAACACAAGTGCGAAAAGTGGTTTTTCAACACTAACAGAAGTGCGAAAAGTGGTTTTTCCACACTAATACAAGTGCAAAAGTGGTTTCCTGCACCAACACAAGTGCGAAAAGTGGTTTTTCAACACTAACAAGTGCGAAAAGTGGTTTTTCAACACTATCGCAAATGCAAAAAGTGTTTTTTCCACACTAATACAAGTGCAAAAGTGGTTTCCTGCACCAACACAAGTGCGAAAAGTGGTTTTTCAACACTAACGCAAGTGCGAAAAGTGGTTTTTCAACACTAACACAATTGCGAAAAGTGGTTTTTCCACACTAATACAAGTGCAAAAGTGGTTTCCTGCACCAACACAAGTGCGAAAAGTGGTTTTTCAACACTAACACAAGTGCGAAAAGTGGTTTTTCAACACTAACACAAGTGCGAAAAGTGGTTTTTCCACACCAATACAAGTGCAAAAGTGGTTTCCTGCACAAACACAAGTGCGAAAAGTCGTTTTTCAACACTAACACAAGTGCGAAAAGTGCTTTTTCAACACTAACACTAGTGCAAAAAGTGGTTTTTCCACACTAATACAAGTGCAAAAAGTGGTTTCCTGCACCAACACAAGTGCAAAAAGTGGTTTTTCAACACTAACACAAGTGCGAAAAGTGGTTTTTCAACACTAACACAAGTGCGAAAAGTGGTTTTTCAACACTATCACAAGTGCGAAAAGTGGTTTTTCAACACTAACACAAGTGCAAAAAGTGGTTTTTCAACACTAATACAAGTGCAAAATTGGTTTCCTGCACCAACACAAGTGCGAAAAGTGGTTTTTCAACACTAACAAGTGCGAAAAGTGGTTTTTCCACACTAATACAAGTGCAAAATTGGTTTCCTGCACCAACACAAGTGCGAAAAGTGGTTTTTCCACACTAATACAAGTGCAAAAGTGGTTTCCTGCACCACCACAAGTGCGAAAAGTGGTTTTTCAACACTAACACAAGTGCGAAAAGTGGTTTTTCAACACTAACACAAGTGCGAAAAGTGGTTTTTCAACACTAACACAAGTGCGAAAAGTGGTTTTTCAACACTAACACAAGTGCGAAAAGTGGTTTTTCCACACTAATACAAGTGCAAAAGTGGTTTCCTGCACCAACACAAGTGCGAAAAGTGGTTTTTCAACACTGACACAAGTGCGAAAAGTGTTTTTTCCACACTAATACAAGTGCAAAAGTGGTTTCCTGCACCAACACAAGTGCGAAAAGTGGTTTTTCAACACTAACACAAGTGCGAAAAGTGGTTTTTCAACACTAACACAAGTGCGAAAAGTGGTTTTTCAACACTAACACAAGTGCAAAAAATGGTTTTTCAACACTAACACAAGTGCGAAAGGTGTTTTTTCAACACTAACACAAGTGCAAAAAGTGTTTTTTCCACACTAATACAAGTGCAAAAGTGGTTTCCTGCACCAACACAAGTGCGAAAAATGGTTTTTCAACACTAACACAAGTGCGAAAAGTGGTTTTTCAACACTAACACAAGTGCGAAAAGTGGTTTTTCAACACTAACACAAGTGCGAAAAGTGGTTTTTCCACACTAACACTAGTGCAAAAAGTGGTTTTTCCACACTAATACAAGTGCAAAAAGTGGTTTCCTGCACCAACACAAGTGCAAAAAGTGGTTTTTCAACACTAACACAAGTGCGAAAAGTGGTTTTTCAACACTAACACAAGTGCGAAAAGTGGTTTTTCAACACTATCACAAGTGCGAAAAGTGGTTTTTCAACACTAACACAAGTGCAAAAAGTGGTTTTTCAACACTAATACAAGTGCAAAATTGGTTTCCTGCACCAACACAAGTGCGAAAAGTGGTTTTTCAACACTAACAAGTGCGAAAAGTGGTTTTTCCACACTAATACAAGTGCAAAATTGGTTTCCTGCACCAACACAAGTGCGAAAAGTGGTTTTTCCACACTAATACAAGTGCAAAAGTGGTTTCCTGCACCACCACAAGTGCGAAAAGTGGTTTTTCAACACTAACACAAGTGCGAAAAGTGGTTTTTCAACACTAACACAAGTGCGAAAAGTGGTTTTTCAACACTAACACAAGTGCGAAAAGTGGTTTTTCAACACTAACACAAGTGCGAAAAGTGGTTTTTCCACACTAATACAAGTGCAAAAGTGGTTTCCTGCACCAACACAAGTGCGAAAAGTGGTTTTTCAACACTGACACAAGTGCGAAAAGTGGTTTTTCCACACTAATACAAGTGCAAAAGTGGTTTCCTGCACCAACACAAGTGCGAAAAGTGGTTTTTCAACACTAACACAAGTGCGAAAAGTGGTTTTTCAACACTAACACAAGTGCGAAAAGTGGTTTTTCAACACTAAAACAAGTGCAAAAAATGGTTTTTCAACACTAACACAAGTGCGAAAGGTGTTTTTTCAACACTAACACAAGTGCAAAAAGTGTTTTTTCCACACTAATACAAGTGCAAAAGTGGTTTCCTGCACCAACACAAGTGCGAAAAATGGTTTTTCAACACTAACACAAGTGCGAAAAGTGGTTTTTCAACACTAACACAAGTGCGAAAAGTGGTTTTTCAACACTAACACAAGTGCGAAAAGTGGTTTTTCCACACTAATACAAGTGCAAAAGTGGTTTCCTGCACCAACACAAGTGCGAAAAGTGGTTTTTCAACACTAACACAAGTGCGAAAAGTGGTTTTTTAACACTATCACAAGTGCAAAAAGTGTTTTTCCACACTAATACAAGTGCAAAAGTGGTTTCCTGCACCAACACAAGTGCGAAAAGTGGTTTTTCAACACTAACACAAGTGCGAAAAGTGTTTTTTCCACACTAATACAAGTGCAAAAGTGGTTTCCTGCACCAACACAAGTGCGAAAAGTGGTTTTTCAACACTAACACAAGTGCGAAAAGTGGTTTTTCCACACTAATACAAGTGCAAAAGTGGTTTCCTGCACCAACACAAGTGCGAAAAGTGGTTTTTCAACACTAACACAAGTGCGAAAAGTGGTTTTTCAACACTAACACAAGTGCGAAAAGTGGTTTTTCAACACTAACACAAGTGCGAAAAGTGGTTTTTCAACACTAACACAAGTGCAAAAAGTGGTTTTTCAACACTATCACAAATGCAAAAAGTGTTTTTTCCACACTAATACAAGTGCAAAAGTGGTTTCCTGCACCAACACAAGTGCGAAAAGTGGTTTTTCAACACTAACACAAGTGCGAAAAGTGGTTTTTCAACACTAACACAAGTGCGAAAAGTGGTTTTTCCACACCAATACAAGTGCAAAAGTGGTTTCCTGCACCAACACAAGTGCGAAAAGTCGTTTTTCAACACTAACACAAGTGCGAAAAGTGCTTTTTCAACACTAACACTAGTGCAAAAAGTGGTTTTTCCACACTAATACAAGTGCAAAAAGTAGTTTCCTGCACCAACACAAGTGCAAAAAGTGGTTTTTCAACACTAACACAAGTGCGAAAAGTGGTTTTTCAACACTAACACAAGTGCGAAAAGTGGTTTTTCCACACTAATACAAGTGCAAAAGTGGTTTCCTGCACCAACACAAGTGCGAAAAGTGGTTTTTCAACACTAACACAAGTGCGAAAAGTGGTTTTTTAACACTATCACAAGTGCAAAAAGTGTTTTTCCACACTAATACAAGTGCAAAAGTGGTTTCCTGCACCAACACAAGTGCGAAAAGTGGTTTTTCAACACTAACACAAGTGCAAAAAGTGGTTTTTCAACACTAACACAAGTGCGAAAAGTGGTTTTTCAACACTAACACAAGTGCGAAAAGTGGTTTTTCAACACTAACACAAGTGCGAAAAGTGGTTTTTCAACACTAACAGAAGTGCGAAAAGTGGTTTTTCCACACTAATACAAGTGCAAAAGTGGTTTCCTGCACCAACACAAGTGCGAAAAGTGGTTTTTCAACACTAACAAGTGCGAAAAGTGGTTTTTCAACACTATCGCAAATGCAAAAAGTGTTTTTTCCACACTAATACAAGTGCAAAAGTGGTTTCCTGCACCAACACAAGTGCGAAAAGTGGTTTTTCAACACTAACGCAAGTGCGAAAAGTGGTTTTTCAACACTAACACAATTGCGAAAAGTGGTTTTTCCACACTAATACAAGTGCAAAAGTGGTTTCCTGCACCAACACAAGTGCGAAAAGTGGTTTTTCAACACTAACACAAGTGCGAAAAGTGGTTTTTCAACACTAACACAAGTGCGAAAAGTGGTTTTTCCACACCAATACAAGTGCAAAAGTGGTTTCCTGCACAAACACAAGTGCGAAAAGTCGTTTTTCAACACTAACACAAGTGCGAAAAGTGCTTTTTCAACACTAACACTAGTGCAAAAAGTGGTTTTTCCACACTAATACAAGTGCAAAAAGTGGTTTCCTGCACCAACACAAGTGCAAAAAGTGGTTTTTCAACACTAACACAAGTGCGAAAAGTGGTTTTTCAACACTAACACAAGTGCGAAAAGTGGTTTTTCAACACTATCACAAGTGCGAAAAGTGGTTTTTCAACACTAACACAAGTGCAAAAAGTGGTTTTTCAACACTAATACAAGTGCAAAATTGGTTTCCTGCACCAACACAAGTGCGAAAAGTGGTTTTTCAACACTAACAAGTGCGAAAAGTGGTTTTTCCACACTAATACAAGTGCAAAATTGGTTTCCTGCACCAACACAAGTGCGAAAAGTGGTTTTTCCACACTAATACAAGTGCAAAAGTGGTTTCCTGCACCACCACAAGTGCGAAAAGTGGTTTTTCAACACTAACACAAGTGCGAAAAGTGGTTTTTCAACACTAACACAAGTGCGAAAAGTGGTTTTTCAACACTAACACAAGTGCGAAAAGTGGTTTTTCAACACTAACACAAGTGCGAAAAGTGGTTTTTCCACACTAATACAAGTGCAAAAGTGGTTTCCTGCACCAACACAAGTGCGAAAAGTGGTTTTTCAACACTGACACAAGTGCGAAAAGTGTTTTTTCCACACTAATACAAGTGCAAAAGTGGTTTCCTGCACCAACACAAGTGCGAAAAGTGGTTTTTCAACACTAACACAAGTGCGAAAAGTGGTTTTTCAACACTAACACAAGTGCGAAAAGTGGTTTTTCAACACTAACACAAGTGCAAAAAATGGTTTTTCAACACTAACACAAGTGCGAAAGGTGTTTTTTCAACACTAACACAAGTGCAAAAAGTGTTTTTTCCACACTAATACAAGTGCAAAAGTGGTTTCCTGCACCAACACAAGTGCGAAAAATGGTTTTTCAACACTAACACAAGTGCGAAAAGTGGTTTTTCAACACTAACACAAGTGCGAAAAGTGGTTTTTCAACACTAACACAAGTGCGAAAAGTGGTTTTTCCACACTAATACAAGTGCAAAAGTGGTTTCCTGCACCAACACAAGTGCGAAAAGTGGTTTTTCAACACTAACACAAGTGCGAAAAGTGGTTTTTTAACACTATCACAAGTGCAAAAAGTGTTTTTCCACACTAATACAAGTGCAAAAGTGGTTTCCTGCACCAACACAAGTGCGAAAAGTGGTTTTTCAACACTAACACAAGTGCGAAAAGTGTTTTTTCCACACTAATACAAGTGCAAAAGTGGTTTCCTGCACCAACACAAGTGCGAAAAGTGGTTTTTCAACACTAACACAAGTGCGAAAAGTGGTTTTTCCACACTAATACAAGTGCAAAAGTGGTTTCCTGCACCAACACAAGTGCGAAAAGTGGTTTTTCAACACTAACACAAGTGCGAAAAGTGGTTTTTCAACACTAACACAAGTGCGAAAAGTGGTTTTTCAACACTAACACAAGTGCGAAAAGTGGTTTTTCAACACTAACACAAGTGCAAAAAGTGGTTTTTCAACACTATCACAAATGCAAAAAGTGTTTTTTCCACACTAATACAAGTGCAAAAGTGGTTTCCTGCACCAACACAAGTGCGAAAAGTGGTTTTTCAACACTAACACAAGTGCGAAAAGTGGTTTTTCAACACTAACACAAGTGCGAAAAGTGGTTTTTCCACACCAATACAAGTGCAAAAGTGGTTTCCTGCACCAACACAAGTGCGAAAAGTCGTTTTTCAACACTAACACAAGTGCGAAAAGTGCTTTTTCAACACTAACACTAGTGCAAAAAGTGGTTTTTCCACACTAATACAAGTGCAAAAAGTAGTTTCCTGCACCAACACAAGTGCAAAAAGTGGTTTTTCAACACTAACACAAGTGCGAAAAGTGGTTTTTCAACACTAACACAAGTGCGAAAAGTGGTTTTTCCACACTAATACAAGTGCAAAAGTGGTTTCCTGCACCAACACAAGTGCGAAAAGTGGTTTTTCAACACTAACACACGTGCGAAAAGTGGTTTTTTAACACTATCACAAGTGCAAAAAGTGTTTTTCCACACTAATACAAGTGCAAAAGTGGTTTCCTGCACCAACACAAGTGCGAAAAGTGGTTTTTCAACACTAACACAAGTGCGAAAAGTGTTTTTTCCACACTAATACAAGTGCAAAAGTGGTTTCCTGCACCAACACAAGTGCGAAAAGTGGTTTTTCAACACTAACACAAGTGCGAAAAGTGGTTTTTCCACACTAATACAAGTGCAAAAGTGGTTTCCTGCACCAACACAAGTGCGAAAAGTGGTTTTTCAACACTAACACAAGTGCGAAAAGTGGTTTTTCAACACTAACACAAGTGCGAAAAGTGGTTTTTCAACACTAACACAAGTGCGAAAAGTGGTTTTTCAACACTAACACAAGTGCAAAAAGTGGTTTTTCAACACTATCACAAATGCAAAAAGTGTTTTTTCCACACTAATACAAGTGCAAAAGTGGTTTCCTGCACCAACACAAGTGCGAAAAGTGGTTTTTCAACACTAACACAAGTGCGAAAAGTGGTTTTTCAACACTAACACAAGTGCGAAAAGTGGTTTTTCCACACCAATACAAGTGCAAAAGTGGTTTCCTGCACCAACACAAGTGCGAAAAGTCGTTTTTCAACACTAACACAAGTGCGAAAAGTGCTTTTTCAACACTAACACTAGTGCAAAAAGTGGTTTTTCCACACTAATACAAGTGCAAAAAGTAGTTTCCTGCACCAACACAAGTGCAAAAAGTGGTTTTTCAACACTAACACAAGTGCGAAAAGTGGTTTTTCAACACTAACACAAGTGCGAAAAGTGGTTTTTCAACACTATCACAAGTGCAAACGTGGTTTCCTGCACCAACACAAGTGCGAAAAGTGGTTTTTCAACACTAACACAAGTGCGAAAAGTGGTTTTTCAACACTAACACAAGTGCGAAAAGTGGTTTTTCCACACTAATACAAGTGCAAAAGTGGTTTCCTGCACCAACACAAGTGCGAAAAGTGGTTTTTCAACACTAACACAAGTGCGAAATGTGGTTTTTCAACACTATCACAAGTGGGAAAAGTGGTTTTTCAACACTAACACAAGTGCGAAAAGTGGTTTTTCAACACTATCACAAATGCAAAAAGTGTTTTTTCCACACTAATACAAGTGCAAAAGTGGTTTCCTGCACCAACACAAGTGCGAAACGTGGTTTTTCAACACTAACACAAGTGCAAAAAGTGGTTTTTCAACACTAACACAAGTGCGAAAAGTGGTTTTTCAACACTAACACAAGTGCGAAAAGTGGTTTTTCAACACTAACACAAGTGCGAAAAGTGGTTTTTCAACACTAACAGAAGTGCGAAAAGTGGTTTTTCCACACTAATACAAGTGCAAAAGTGGTTTCCTGCACCAACACAAGTGCGAAAAGTGGTTTTTCAACACTAACAAGTGCGAAAAGTGGTTTTTCAACACTATCGCAAATGCAAAAAGTGTTTTTTCCACACTAATACAAGTGCAAAAGTGGTTTCCTGCACCAACACAAGTGCGAAAAGTGGTTTTTCAACACTAACGCAAGTGCGAAAAGTGGTTTTTCAACACTAACACAATTGCGAAAAGTGGTTTTTCCACACTAATACAAGTGCAAAAGTGGTTTCCTGCACCAACACAAGTGCAAAAAGTGGTTTTTCAACACTAACACAAGTGCGAAAAGTGGTTTTTCAACACTAACACAAGTGCGAAAAGTGGTTTTTCCACTCCAATACAAGTGCAAAAGTGGTTTCCTGCACAAACACAAGTGCGAAAAGTCGTTTTTCAACACTAACACAAGTGCGAAAAGTGCTTTTTCAACACTAACACTAGTGCAAAAAGTGGTTTTTCCACACTAATACAAGTGCTAAAAGTGGTTTCCTGCACCAACACAAGTGCAAAAAGTGGTTTTTCAACACTAACACAAGTGCGAAAAGTGGTTTTTCAACACTAACACAAGTGCGAAAAGTGGTTTTTCAACACTATCACAAGTGCGAAAAGTGGTTTTTCAACACTAACACAAGTGCAAAAAGTGGTTTTTCAACACTAATACAAGTGCAAAATTGGTTTCCTGCACCAACACAAGTGCGAAAAGTGGTTTTTCAACACTAACAAGTGCGAAAAGTGGTTTTTCCACACTAATACAAGTGCAAAATTGGTTTCCTGCACCAACACAAGTGCGAAAAGTGGTTTTTCCACACTAATACAAGTGCAAAAGTGGTTTCCTGCACCACCACAAGTGCGAAAAGTGGTTTTTCAACACTAACACAAGTGCGAAAAGTGGTTTTTCAACACTAACACAAGTGCGAAAAGTGGTTTTTCAACACTAACACAAGTGCGAAAAGTGGTTTTTCAACACTAACACAAGTGCGAAAAGTGGTTTTTCCACACTAATACAAGTGCAAAAGTGGTTTCCTGCACCAACACAAGTGCGAAAAGTGGTTTTTCAACACTAACACAAGTGCGAAAAGTGGTTTTTCCACACTAATACAAGTGCAAAAGTGGTTTCCTGCACCAAGACAAGTGCGAAAAGTGGTTTTTCAACACTAACACAAGTGCGAAAAGTGGTTTTTCAACACTAACACAAGTGCGAAAAGTGGTTTTTCAACACTAACACAAGTGCAAAAAATGGTTTTTCAACACTAACACAAGTGCGAAAGGTGTTTTTTCAACACTAACACAAGTGCAAAAAGTGTTTTTTCCACACTAATACAAGTGCAAAAGTGGTTTCCTGCACCAACACAAGTGCGAAAAATGGTTTTTCAACACTAACACAAGTGCGAAAAGTGGTTTTTCAACACTAACACAAGTGCGAAAAGTGGTTTTTCAACACTAACACAAGTGCGAAAAGTGGTTTTTCCACACTAATACAAGTGCAAAAGTGGTTTCCTGCACCAACACAAGTGCGAAAAGTGGTTTTTCAACACTAACACAAGTGCGAAAAGTGGTTTTTTAACACTATCACAAGTGCAAAAAGTGTTTTTCCACACTAATACAAGTGCAAAAGTGGTTTCCTGCACCAACACAAGTGCGAAAAGTGGTTTTTCAACACTAACACAAGTGCGAAAAGTGTTTTTTCCACACTAATACAAGTGCAAAAGTGGTTTCCTGCACCAACACAAGTGCGAAAAGTGGTTTTTCAACACTAACACAAGTGCGAAAAGTGGTTTTTCCACACTAATACAAGTGCAAAAGTGGTTTCCTGCACCAACACAAGTGCGAAAAGTGGTTTTTCAACACTAACACAAGTGCGAAAAGTGGTTTTTCAACACTAACACAAGTGCGAAAAGTGGTTTTTCAACACTAACACAAGTGCGAAAAGTGGTTTTTCAACACTAACACAAGTGCAAAAAGTGGTTTTTCAACACTAACACAAGTGCGAAAAGTGTTTTCTCCACACTATATACAAGTGCAAAAGTGGTTTCCTGCACCAACACAAGTGCGAAAAGTGGTTTTTCAACACTAACAAGTGCGAAAAGTGGTTTTTCAACACTATCACAAATGCAAAAAGTGTTTTTTCCACACTAATACAAGTGCAAAAGTGGTTTCCTGCACCAACACAAGTGCGAAAAGTGGTTTTTCAACACTAACACAAGTGCGAAAAGTGGTTTTTCAACACTAACACAAGTGCGAAAAGTGGTTTTTCCACACCAATACAAGTGCAAAAGTGGTTTCCTGCACCAACACAAGTGCGAAAAGTCGTTTTTCAACACTAACACAAGTGCGAAAAGTGCTTTTTCAACACTAACACTAGTGCAAAAAGTGGTTTTTCCACACTAATACAAGTGCAAAAAGTAGTTTCCTGCACCAACACAAGTGCAAAAAGTAGTTTTTCAACACTAACACAAGTGCGAAAAGTGGTTTTTCAACACTAACACAAGTGCGAAAAGTGGTTTTTCAACACTATCACAAGTGCAAAAGTGGTTTCCTGCACCAACACAAGTGCGAAAAGTGGTTTTTCAACACTAACACAAGTGCGAAAAGTGGTTTTTCAACACTAACACAAGTGCGAAAAGTGTTTTGTCCACACTAATACAAGTGCAAAAGTGGTTTCCTGCACCAACACAAGTGCGAAAAGTGGTTTTTCAACACTAACACATGTGCGAAAAGTGGTTTTTCAACACTAACACAAGTGCGAAAAGTGGTTTTTCCACACTAATACAAGTGCGAAAAGTGGTTTTTCCACACTAATACAAGTGCGAAAAGTGGTTTTTCAACACTAACACAAGTGCAAAAGTGGTTTCCTGCACCAACACAAGTGCGAAAAGTGTTTTTTCCACACTAATACAAGTGCAAAAGTGGTTTCCTGCACCAACACAAGTGCGAAAAGTGGTTTTTCAACACTAACACAAGTGCGAAAAGTGGTTTTTCAACACTAACAGAAGTGCAAAAAGTGGTTTTTCCACACTAATACAAGTGCAAAAGTGGTTTCCTGCACCAACACAAGTGCGAAAAGTGGTTTTTCAACACTAACACAAGTGCGAAAAGTGGTTTTTCAACACTATCACAAGTGCAAAAAGTGTGTTTTCCACACTAATACAACTGCAAAAGTGGTTTCCTGCACCAACACAAGTGCGAAAAGTGGTTTTTCAACACTAACACAAGTGCGAAAAGTGGTTTTTCAACACTAACACAAGTGCGAAAAGTGGTTTTTCCACACTAATACAACTGCAAAAGTGGTTTCCTGCACCAACACAAGTGCGAAAAGTGGTTTTTCAACACTAACAAGTGCGAAAAGTGGTTTTTCAACACTATCACAAATGCAAAAAGTGTTTTTTCCACACTAATACAAGTGCAAAAGTGGTTTCCTGCACCAACACAAGTGCGAAAAGTGGTTTTTCAACACTAACACAAGTGCGAAAAGTGGTTTTTCAACACTAACACAAGTGCGAAAAGTGGTTTTTCCACACCAATACAAGTGCAAAAGTGGTTTCCTGCACCAACACAAGTGCGAAAAGTCGTTTTTCAACACTAACGCAAGTGCGAAAAGTGCTTTTTCAACACTAACACTAGTGCAAAAAGTGGTTTTTCCACACTAATACAAGTGCAAAAAGTAGTTTCCTGCACCAACACAAGTGCAAAAAGTGGTTTTTCAACACTAACACAAGTGCGAAAAGTGGTTTTTCAACACTAACACAAGTGCGAAAAGTGGTTTTTCAACACTATCACAAGTGCAAAAGTGGTTTCCTGCACCAACACAAGTGCGAAAAGTGGTTTTTCAACACTAACACAAGTGCGAAAAGTGGTTTTTCAACACTAACACAAGTGCGAAAAGTGGTTTTTCCACTCCAATACAAGTGCAAAAGTGGTTTCCTGCACAAACACAAGTGCGAAAAGTCGTTTTTCAACACTAACACAAGTGCGAAAAGTGCTTTTTCAACACTAACACTAGTGCAAAAAGTGGTTTTTCCACACTAATACAAGTGCAAAAAGTGGTTTCCTGCACCAACACAAGTGCAAAAAGTGGTTTTTCAACACTAACACAAGTGCGAAAAGTGGTTTTTCAACACTAACACAAGTGCGAAAAGTGGTTTTTCAACACTATCACAAGTGCGAAAAGTGGTTTTTCAACACTAACACAAGTGCAAAAAGTGGTTTTTCAACACTAATACAAGTGCAAAATTGGTTTCCTGCACCAACACAAGTGCGAAAAGTGGTTTTTCAACACTAACAAGTGTGAAAAGTGGTTTTTCCACACTAATACAAGTGCAAAATTGGTTTCCTGCACCAACACAAGTGCGAAAAGTGGTTTTTCCACACTAATACAAGTGCAAAAGTGGTTTCCTGCACCAACACAAGTGCGAAAAGTGGTTTTTCAACACTAACACAAGTGCGAAAAGTGGTTTTTCAACACTAACACAAGTGCGAAAAGTGGTTTTTCAACACTAACAGAAGTGCGAAAAGTGGTTTTTCCACACTAATACAAGTGCAAAAAGTAGTTTCCTGCACCAACACAAGTGCAAAAAGTGGTTTTTCAACACTAACACAAGTGCGAAAAGTGGTTTTTCAACACTAACACAAGTGCGAAAAGTGGTTTTTCAACACTATCACAAGTGCAAACGTGGTTTCCTGCACCAACACAAGTGCGAAAAGTGGTTTTTCAACACTAACACAAGTGCGAAAAGTGGTTTTTCAACACTAACACAAGTGCGAAAAGTGGTTTTTCCACACTAATACAAGTGCAAAAGTGGTTTCCTGCACCAACACAAGTGCGAAAAGTGGTTTTTCAACACTAACACAAGTGCGAAATGTGGTTTTTCAACACTATCACAAGTGGGAAAAGTGGTTTTTCAACACTAACACAAGTGCGAAAAGTGGTTTTTCAACACTATCACAAATGCAAAAAGTGTTTTTTCCACACTAATACAAGTGCAAAAGTGGTTTCCTGCACCAACACAAGTGCGAAAAGTGGTTTTTCAACACTAACACAAGTGCAAAAAGTGGTTTTTCAACACTAACACAAGTGCGAAAAGTGGTTTTTCAACACTAACACAAGTGCGAAAAGTGGTTTTTCAACACTAACACAAGTGCGAAAAGTGGTTTTTCAACACTAACAGAAGTGCGAAAAGTGGTTTTTCCACACTAATACAAGTGCAAAAGTGGTTTCCTGCACCAACACAAGTGCGAAAAGTGGTTTTTCAACACTAACAAGTGCGAAAAGTGGTTTTTCAACACTATCGCAAATGCAAAAAGTGTTTTTTCCACACTAATACAAGTGCAAAAGTGGTTTCCTGCACCAACACAAGTGCGAAAAGTGGTTTTTCAACACTAACGCAAGTGCGAAAAGTGGTTTTTCAACACTAACACAATTGCGAAAAGTGGTTTTTCCACACTAATACAAGTGCAAAAGTGGTTTCCTGCACCAACACAAGTGCAAAAAGTGGTTTTTCAACACTAACACAAGTGCGAAAAGTGGTTTTTCAACACTAACACAAGTGCGAAAAGTGGTTTTTCCACTCCAATACAAGTGCAAAAGTGGTTTCCTGCACAAACACAAGTGCGAAAAGTCGTTTTTCAACACTAACACAAGTGCGAAAAGTGCTTTTTCAACACTAACACTAGTGCAAAAAGTGGTTTTTCCACACTAATACAAGTGCTAAAAGTGGTTTCCTGCACCAACACAAGTGCAAAAAGTGGTTTTTCAACACTAACACAAGTGCGAAAAGTGGTTTTTCAACACTAACACAAGTGCGAAAAGTGGTTTTTCAACACTATCACAAGTGCGAAAAGTGGTTTTTCAACACTAACACAAGTGCAAAAAGTGGTTTTTCAACACTAATACAAGTGCAAAATTGGTTTCCTGCACCAACACAAGTGCGAAAAGTGGTTTTTCAACACTAACAAGTGCGAAAAGTGGTTTTTCCACACTAATACAAGTGCAAAATTGGTTTCCTGCACCAACACAAGTGCGAAAAGTGGTTTTTCCACACTAATACAAGTGCAAAAGTGGTTTCCTGCACCACCACAAGTGCGAAAAGTGGTTTTTCAACACTAACACAAGTGCGAAAAGTGGTTTTTCAACACTAACACAAGTGCGAAAAGTGGTTTTTCAACACTAACACAAGTGCGAAAAGTGGTTTTTCAACACTAACACAAGTGCGAAAAGTGGTTTTTCCACACTAATACAAGTGCAAAAGTGGTTTCCTGCACCAACACAAGTGCGAAAAGTGGTTTTTCAACACTAACACAAGTGCGAAAAGTGGTTTTTCCACACTAATACAAGTGCAAAAGTGGTTTCCTGCACCAAGACAAGTGCGAAAAGTGGTTTTTCAACACTAACACAAGTGCGAAAAGTGGTTTTTCAACACTAACACAAGTGCGAAAAGTGGTTTTTCAACACTAACACAAGTGCAAAAAATGGTTTTTCAACACTAACACAAGTGCGAAAGGTGTTTTTTCAACACTAACACAAGTGCAAAAAGTGTTTTTTCCACACTAATACAAGTGCAAAAGTGGTTTCCTGCACCAACACAAGTGCGAAAAATGGTTTTTCAACACTAACACAAGTGCGAAAAGTGGTTTTTCAACACTAACACAAGTGCGAAAAGTGGTTTTTCAACACTAACACAAGTGCGAAAAGTGGTTTTCCACACTAATACAAGTGCAAAAGTGGTTTCCTGCACCAACACAAGTGCGAAAAGTGGTTTTTCAACACTAACACAAGTGCGAAAAGTGGTTTTTTAACACTATCACAAGTGCAAAAAGTGTTTTTCCACACTAATACAAGTGCAAAAGTGGTTTCCTGCACCAACACAAGTGCGAAAAGTGGTTTTTCAACACTAACACAAGTGCGAAAAGTGTTTTTTCCACACTAATACAAGTGCAAAAGTGGTTTCCTGCACCAACACAAGTGCGAAAAGTGGTTTTTCAACACTAACACAAGTGCGAAAAGTGGTTTTTCCACACTAATACAAGTGCAAAAGTGGTTTCCTGCACCAACACAAGTGCGAAAAGTGGTTTTTCAACACTAACACAAGTGCGAAAAGTGGTTTTTCAACACTAACACAAGTGCGAAAAGTGGTTTTTCAACACTATCACAAGTGCAAACGTGGTTTCCTGCACCAACACAAGTGCGAAAAGTGGTTTTTCAACACTAACACAAGTGCGAAAAGTGGTTTTTCAACACTAACACAAGTGCGAAAAGTGGTTTTTCCACACTAATACAAGTGCAAAAGTGGTTTCCTGCACCAACACAAGTGCGAAAAGTGGTTTTTCAACACTAACACAAGTGCGAAATGTGGTTTTTCAACACTATCACAAGTGGGAAAAGTGGTTTTTCAACACTAACACAAGTGCGAAAAGTGGTTTTTCAACACTATCACAAATGCAAAAAGTGTTTTTTCCACACTAATACAAGTGCAAAAGTGGTTTCCTGCACCAACACAAGTGCGAAAAGTGGTTTTTCAACACTAACACAAGTGCAAAAAGTGGTTTTTCAACACTAACACAAGTGCGAAAAGTGGTTTTTCAACACTAACACAAGTGCGAAAAGTGGTTTTTCAACACTAACACAAGTGCGAAAAGTGGTTTTTCAACACTAACAGAAGTGCGAAAAGTGGTTTTTCCACACTAATACAAGTGCAAAAGTGGTTTCCTGCACCAACACAAGTGCGAAAAGTGGTTTTTCAACACTAACAAGTGCGAAAAGTGGTTTTTCAACACTATCGCAAATGCAAAAAGTGTTTTTTCCACACTAATACAAGTGCAAAAGTGGTTTCCTGCACCAACACAAGTGCGAAAAGTGGTTTTTCAACACTAACGCAAGTGCGAAAAGTGGTTTTTCAACACTAACACAATTGCGAAAAGTGGTTTTTCCACACTAATACAAGTGCAAAAGTGGTTTCCTGCACCAACACAAGTGCAAAAAGTGGTTTTTCAACACTAACACAAGTGCGAAAAGTGGTTTTTCAACACTAACACAAGTGCGAAAAGTGGTTTTTCCACTCCAATACAAGTGCAAAAGTGGTTTCCTGCACAAACACAAGTGCGAAAAGTCGTTTTTCAACACTAACACAAGTGCGAAAAGTGCTTTTTCAACACTAACACTAGTGCAAAAAGTGGTTTTTCCACACTAATACAAGTGCTAAAAGTGGTTTCCTGCACCAACACAAGTGCAAAAAGTGGTTTTTCAACACTAACACAAGTGCGAAAAGTGGTTTTTCAACACTAACACAAGTGCGAAAAGTGGTTTTTCAACACTATCACAAGTGCGAAAAGTGGTTTTTCAACACTAACACAAGTGCAAAAAGTGGTTTTTCAACACTAATACAAGTGCAAAATTGGTTTCCTGCACCAACACAAGTGCGAAAAGTGGTTTTTCAACACTAACAAGTGCGAAAAGTGGTTTTTCCACACTAATACAAGTGCAAAATTGGTTTCCTGCACCAACACAAGTGCGAAAAGTGGTTTTTCCACACTAATACAAGTGCAAAAGTGGTTTCCTGCACCACCACAAGTGCGAAAAGTGGTTTTTCAACACTAACACAAGTGCGAAAAGTGGTTTTTCAACACTAACACAAGTGCGAAAAGTGGTTTTTCAACACTAACACAAGTGCGAAAAGTGGTTTTTCAACACTAACACAAGTGCGAAAAGTGGTTTTTCCACACTAATACAAGTGCAAAAGTGGTTTCCTGCACCAACACAAGTGCGAAAAGTGGTTTTTCAACACTAACACAAGTGCGAAAAGTGGTTTTTCCACACTAATACAAGTGCAAAAGTGGTTTCCTGCACCAAGACAAGTGCGAAAAGTGGTTTTTCAACACTAACACAAGTGCGAAAAGTGGTTTTTCAACACTAACACAAGTGCGAAAAGTGGTTTTTCAACACTAACACAAGTGCAAAAAATGGTTTTTCAACACTAACACAAGTGCGAAAGGTGTTTTTTCAACACTAACACAAGTGCAAAAAGTGTTTTTTCCACACTAATACAAGTGCAAAAGTGGTTTCCTGCACCAACACAAGTGCGAAAAATGGTTTTTCAACACTAACACAAGTGCGAAAAGTGGTTTTTCAACACTAACACAAGTGCGAAAAGTGGTTTTTCAACACTAACACAAGTGCGAAAAGTGGTTTTTCCACACTAATACAAGTGCAAAAGTGGTTTCCTGCACCAACACAAGTGCGAAAAGTGGTTTTTCAACACTAACACAAGTGCGAAAAGTGGTTTTTTAACACTATCACAAGTGCAAAAAGTGTTTTTCCACACTAATACAAGTGCAAAAGTGGTTTCCTGCACCAACACAAGTGCGAAAAGTGGTTTTTCAACACTAACACAAGTGCGAAAAGTGTTTTTTCCACACTAATACAAGTGCAAAAGTGGTTTCCTGCACCAACACAAGTGCGAAAAGTGGTTTTTCAACACTAACACAAGTGCGAAAAGTGGTTTTTCCACACTAATACAAGTGCAAAAGTGGTTTCCTGCACCAACACAAGTGCGAAAAGTGGTTTTTCAACACTAACACAAGTGCGAAAAGTGGTTTTTCAACACTAACACAAGTGCGAAAAGTGGTTTTTCAACAGTAACACAAGTGCGAAAAGTGGTTTTTCAACACTAACACAAGTGCAAAAAGTGGTTTTTCAACACTAACACAAGTGCGAAAAGTGTTTTCTCCACACTATATACAAGTGCAAAAGTGGTTTCCTGCACCAACACAAGTGCGAAAAGTGGTTTTTCAACACTAACAAGTGCGAAAAGTGGTTTTTCAACACTATCACAAATGCAAAAAGTGTTTTTTCCACACTAATACAAGTGCAAAAGTGGTTTCCTGCACCAACACAAGTGCGAAAAGTGGTTTTTCAACACTAACACAAGTGCGAAAAGTGGTTTTTCAACACTAACACAAGTGCGAAAAGTGGTTTTTCCACACCAATACAAGTGCAAAAGTGGTTTCCTGCACCAACACAAGTGCGAAAAGTCGTTTTTCAACACTAACACAAGTGCGAAAAGTGCTTTTTCAACACTAACACTAGTGCAAAAAGTGGTTTTTCCACACTAATACAAGTGCAAAAAGTAGTTTCCTGCACCAACACAAGTGCAAAAAGTAGTTTTTCAACACTAACACAAGTGCGAAAAGTGGTTTTTCAACACTAACACAAGTGCGAAAAGTGGTTTTTCAACACTATCACAAGTGCAAAAGTGGTTTCCTGCACCAACACAAGTGCGAAAAGTGGTTTTTCAACACTAACACAAGTGCGAAAAGTGGTTTTTCAACACTAACACAAGTGCGAAAAGTGTTTTGTCCACACTAATACAAGTGCAAAAGTGGTTTCCTGCACCAACACAAGTGCGAAAAGTGGTTTTTCAACACTAACACATGTGCGAAAAGTGGTTTTTCAACACTAACACAAGTGCGAAAAGTGGTTTTTCCACACTAATACAAGTGCGAAAAGTGGTTTTTCCACACTAATACAAGTGCGAAAAGTGGTTTTTCAACACTAACACAAGTGCAAAAGTGGTTTCCTGCACCAACACAAGTGCGAAAAGTGGTTTTTCCACACTAATACAAGTGCAAAAGTGGTTTCCTGCACCAACACAAGTGCGAAAAGTGGTTTTTCAACACTAACACAAGTGCGAAAAGTGGTTTTTCAACACTAACAGAAGTGCAAAAAGTGGTTTTTCCACACTAATACAAGTGCAAAAGTGGTTTCCTGCACCAACACAAGTGCGAAAAGTGGTTTTTCAACACTAACACAAGTGCGAAAAGTGGTTTTTCAACACTATCACAAGTGCAAAAAGTGTGTTTTCCACACTAATACAACTGCAAAAGTGGTTTCCTGCACCAACACAAGTGCGAAAAGTGGTTTTTCAACACTAACACAAGTGCGAAAAGTGGTTTTTCAACACTAACACAAGTGCGAAAAGTGGTTTTTCCACACTAATACAACTGCAAAAGTGGTTTCCTGCACCAACACAAGTGCGAAAAGTGGTTTTTCAACACTAACAAGTGCGAAAAGTGGTTTTTCAACACTATCACAAATGCAAAAAGTGTTTTTTCCACACTAATACAAGTGCAAAAGTGGTTTCCTGCACCAACACAAGTGCGAAAAGTGGTTTTTCAACACTAACACAAGTGCGAAAAGTGGTTTTTCAACACTAACACAAGTGCGAAAAGTGGTTTTTCCACACCAATACAAGTGCAAAAGTGGTTTCCTGCACCAACACAAGTGCGAAAAGTCGTTTTTCAACACTAACGCAAGTGCGAAAAGTGCTTTTTCAACACTAACACTAGTGCAAAAAGTGGTTTTTCCACACTAATACAAGTGCAAAAAGTAGTTTCCTGCACCAACACAAGTGCAAAAAGTGGTTTTTCAACACTAACACAAGTGCGAAAAGTGGTTTTTCAACACTAACACAAGTGCGAAAAGTGGTTTTTCAACACTATCACAAGTGCAAAAGTGGTTTCCTGCACCAACACAAGTGCGAAAAGTGGTTTTTCAACACTAACACAAGTGCGAAAAGTGGTTTTTCAACACTAACACAAGTGCGAAAAGTGGTTTTTCCACTCCAATACAAGTGCAAAAGTGGTTTCCTGCACAAACACAAGTGCGAAAAGTCGTTTTTCAACACTAACACAAGTGCGAAAAGTGCTTTTTCAACACTAACACTAGTGCAAAAAGTGGTTTTTCCACACTAATACAAGTGCAAAAAGTGGTTTCCTGCACCAACACAAGTGCAAAAAGTGGTTTTTCAACACTAACACAAGTGCGAAAAGTGGTTTTTCAACACTAACACAAGTGCGAAAAGTGGTTTTTCAACACTATCACAAGTGCGAAAAGTGGTTTTTCAACACTAACACAAGTGCAAAAAGTGGTTTTTCAACACTAATACAAGTGCAAAATTGGTTTCCTGCACCAACACAAGTGCGAAAAGTGGTTTTTCAACACTAACAAGTGTGAAAAGTGGTTTTTCCACACTAATACAAGTGCAAAATTGGTTTCCTGCACCAACACAAGTGCGAAAAGTGGTTTTTCCACACTAATACAAGTGCAAAAGTGGTTTCCTGCACCAACACAAGTGCGAAAAGTGGTTTTTCAACACTAACACAAGTGCGAAAAGTGGTTTTTCAACACTATCACAAGTGCAAAAAGTGTGTTTTCCACACTAATACAACTGCAAAAGTGGTTTCCTGCACCAACACAAGTGCGAAAAGTGGTTTTTCAACACTAACACAAGTGCGAAAAGTGGTTTTTCAACACTAACACAAGTGCGAAAAGTGGTTTTTCCACACTAATACAAGTGCAAAAGTGGTTTCCTGCACCAACACAAGTGCGAAAAGTGGTTTTTCAACACTAACAAGTGCGAAAAGTGGTTTTTCAACACTATCACAAATGCAAAAAGTGTTTTTTCCACACTAATACAAGTGCAAAAGTGGTTTCCTGCACCAACACAAGTGCGAAAAGTGGTTTTTCAACACTAACACAAGTGCGAAAAGTGGTTTTTCAACACTAACACAAGTGCGAAAAGTGGTTTTTCCACACCAATACAAGTGCAAAAGTGGTTTCCTGCACCAACACAAGTGCGAAAAGTCGTTTTTCAACACTAACGCAAGTGCGAAAAGTGCTTTTTCAACACTAACACTAGTGCAAAAAGTGGTTTTTCCACACTAATACAAGTGCAAAAAGTAGTTTCCTGCACCAACACAAGTGCAAAAAGTGGTTTTTCAACACTAACACAAGTGCGAAAAGTGGTTTTTCAACACTAACACAAGTGCGAAAAGTGGTTTTTCAACACTATCACAAGTGCAAAAGTGGTTTCCTGCACCAACACAAGTGCGAAAAGTGGTTTTTCAACACTAACACAAGTGCGAAAAGTGGTTTTTCAACACTAACACAAGTGCGAAAAGTGGTTTTTCCACTCCAATACAAGTGCAAAAGTGGTTTCCTGCACAAACACAAGTGCGAAAAGTCGTTTTTCAACACTAACACAAGTGCGAAAAGTGCTTTTTCAACACTAACACTAGTGCAAAAAGTGGTTTTTCCACACTAATACAAGTGCAAAAAGTGGTTTCCTGCACCAACACAAGTGCAAAAAGTGGGTTTTCAACACTAACACAAGTGCGAAAAGTGGTTTTTCAACACTAACACAAGTGCGAAAAGTGGTTTTTCAACACTATCACAAGTGCGAAAAGTGGTTTTTCAACACTAACACAAGTGCAAAAAGTGGTTTTTCAACACTAATACAAGTGCAAAATTGGTTTCCTGCACCAACACAAGTGCGAAAAGTGGTTTTTCAACACTAACAAGTGTGAAAAGTGGTTTTTCCACACTAATACAAGTGCAAAATTGGTTTCCTGCACCAACACAAGTGCGAAAAGTGGTTTTTCCACACTAATACAAGTGCAAAAGTGGTTTCCTGCACCACCACAAGTGCGAAAAGTGGTTTTTCAACACTAACACAAGTGCGAAAAGTGGTTTTTCAACACTAACACAAGTGCGAAAAGTGGTTTTTCAACACTAACACAAGTGCGAAAAGTGGTTTTTCAACACTAACACAAGTGCGAAAAGTGGTTTTTCCACACTAATACAAGTGCAAAAGTGGTTTCCTGCACCAACACAAGTGCGAAAAGTGGTTTTTCAACACTAACACAAGTGCGAAAAGTGGTTTTTCCACACTAATACAAGTGCAAAAGTGGTTTCCTGCACCAAGACAAGTGCGAAAAGTGGTTTTTCAACACTAACACAAGTGCGAAAAGTGGTTTTTCAACACTAACACAAGTGCGAAAAGTGGTTTTTCAACACTAACACAAGTGCAAAAAATGGTTTTTCAACACTAACACAAGTGCGAAAGGTGTTTTTTCAACACTAACACAAGTGCAAAAAGTGTTTTTTCCACACTAATACAAGTGCAAAAGTGGTTTCCTGCACCAACACAAGTGCGAAAAATGGTTTTTCAACACTAACACAAGTGCGAAAAGTGGTTTTTCAACACTAACACAAGTGCGAAAAGTGGTTTTTCAACACTAACACAAGTGCGAAAAGTGGTTTTTCCACACTAATACAAGTGCAAAAGTGGTTTCCTGCACCAACACAAGTGCGAAAAGTGGTTTTTCAACACTAACACAAGTGCGAAAAGTGGTTTTTTAACACTATCACAAGTGCAAAAAGTGTTTTTCCACACTAATACAAGTGCAAAAGTGGTTTCCTGCACCAACACAAGTGCGAAAAGTGGTTTTTCAACACTAACACAAGTGCGAAAAGTGTTTTTTCCACACTAATACAAGTGCAAAAGTGGTTTCCTGCACCAACACAAGTGCGAAAAGTGGTTTTTCAACACTAACACAAGTGCGAAAAGTGGTTTTTCCACACTAATACAAGTGCAAAAGTGGTTTCCTGCACCAACACAAGTGCGAAAAGTGGTTTTTCAACACTAACACAAGTGCGAAAAGTGGTTTTTCAACACTAACACAAGTGCGAAAAGTGGTTTTTCAACACTAACACAAGTGCGAAAAGTGGTTTTTCAACACTAACACAAGTGCAAAAAGTGGTTTTTCAACACTAACACAAGTGCGAAAAGTGTTTTCTCCACACTAATACAAGTGCAAAAGTGGTTTCCTGCACCAACACAAGTGCGAAAAGTGGTTTTTCAACACTAACAAGTGCGAAAAGTGGTTTTTCAACACTATCACAAATGCAAAAAGTGTTTTTTCCACACTAATACAAGTGCAAAAGTGGTTTCCTGCACCAACACAAGTGCGAAAAGTGGTTTTTCAACACTAACACAAGTGCGAAAAGTGGTTTTTCAACACTAACACAAGTGCGAAAAGTGGTTTTTCAACACTAACACAAGTGCGAAAAGTGGTTTTTCCACACCAATACAAGTGCAAAAGTGGTTTCCTGCACCAACACAAGTGCGAAAAGTCGTTTTTCAACACTAACACAAGTGCGAAAAGTGCTTTTTCAACACTAACACTAGTGCAAAAAGTGGTTTTTCCACACTAATACAAGTGCAAAAAGTAGTTTCCTGCACCAACACAAGTGCAAAAAGTAGTTTTTCAACACTAACACAAGTGCGAAAAGTGGTTTTTCAACACTAACACAAGTGCGAAAAGTGGTTTTTCAACACTATCACAAGTGCAAAAGTGGTTTCCTGCACCAACACAAGTGCGAAAAGTGGTTTTTCAACACTAACACAAGTGCGAAAAGTGGTTTTTCAACACTAACACAAGTGCGAAAAGTGTTTTGTCCACACTAATACAAGTGCAAAAGTGGTTTCCTGCACCAACACAAGTGCGAAAAGTGGTTTTTCAACACTAACACATGTGCGAAAAGTGGTTTTTCAACACTAACACAAGTGCGAAAAGTGGTTTTTCCACACTAATACAAGTGCGAAAAGTGGTTTTTCCACACTAATACAAGTGCGAAAAGTGGTTTTTCAACACTAACACAAGTGCAAAAGTGGTTTCCTGCACCAACACAAGTGCGAAAAGTGGTTTTTCAACACTAACACAAGTGCGAAAAGTGTTTTTTCCACACTAATACAAGTGCAAAAGTGGTTTCCTGCACCAACACAAGTGCGAAAAGTGGTTTATCAACACTAACACAAGTGCGAAAAGTGGTTTTTCCACACTAATACAAGTGCAAAAGTGGTTTCCTGCACCAACACAAGTGCGAAAAGTGGTTTTTCAACACTAACACAAGTGCGAAAAGTGGTTTTTCAACACTAACACAAGTGCGAAAAGTGGTTTTTCAACACTAACACAAGTGCGAAAAGTGGTTTTTCAACACTAACACAAGTGCAAAAAGTGGTTTTTCAACACTAACACAAGTGCGAAAAGTGTTTTCTCCACACTATATACAAGTGCAAAAGTGGTTTCCTGCACCAACACAAGTGCGAAAAGTGGTTTTTCAACACTAACAAGTGCGAAAAGTGGTTTTTCAACACTATCACAAATGCAAAAAGTGTTTTTTCCACACTAATACAAGTGCAAAAGTGGTTTCCTGCACCAACACAAGTGCGAAAAGTGGTTTTTCAACACTAACACAAGTGCGAAAAGTGGTTTTTCAACACTAACACAAGTGCGAAAAGTGGTTTTTCCACACCAATACAAGTGCAAAAGTGGTTTCCTGCACCAACACAAGTGCGAAAAGTCGTTTTTCAACACTAACACAAGTGCGAAAAGTGCTTTTTCAACACTAACACTAGTGCAAAAAGTGGTTTTTCCACACTAATACAAGTGCAAAAAGTAGTTTCCTGCACCAACACAAGTGCAAAAAGTAGTTTTTCAACACTAACACAAGTGCGAAAAGTGGTTTTTCAACACTAACACAAGTGCGAAAAGTGGTTTTTCAACACTATCACAAGTGCAAAAGTGGTTTCCTGCACCAACACAAGTGCGAAAAGTGGTTTTTCAACACTAACACAAGTGCGAAAAGTGGTTTTTCAACACTAACACAAGTGCGAAAAGTGTTTTGTCCACACTAATACAAGTGCAAAAGTGGTTTCCTGCACCAACACAAGTGCGAAAAGTGGTTTTTCAACACTAACACATGTGCGAAAAGTGGTTTTTCAACACTAACACAAGTGCGAAAAGTGGTTTTTCCACACTAATACAAGTGCGAAAAGTGGTTTTTCCACACTAATACAAGTGCGAAAAGTGGTTTTTCAACACTAACACAAGTGCAAAAGTGGTTTCCTGCACCAACACAAGTGCGAAAAGTGGTTTTTCCACACTAATACAAGTGCAAAAGTGGTTTCCTGCACCAACACAAGTGCGAAAAGTGGTTTTTCAACACTAACACAAGTGCGAAAAGTGGTTTTTCAACACTAACAGAAGTGCAAAAAGTGGTTTTTCCACACTAATACAAGTGCAAAAGTGGTTTCCTGCACCAACACAAGTGCGAAAAGTGGTTTTTCAACACTAACACAAGTGCGAAAAGTGGTTTTTCAACACTATCACAAGTGCAAAAAGTGTGTTTTCCACACTAATACAACTGCAAAAGTGGTTTCCTGCACCAACACAAGTGCGAAAAGTGGTTTTTCAACACTAACACAAGTGCGAAAAGTGGTTTTTCAACACTAACACAAGTGCGAAAAGTGGTTTTTCCACACTAATACAACTGCAAAAGTGGTTTCCTGCACCAACACAAGTGCGAAAAGTGGTTTTTCAACACTAACAAGTGCGAAAAGTGGTTTTTCAACACTATCACAAATGCAAAAAGTGTTTTTTCCACACTAATACAAGTGCAAAAGTGGTTTCCTGCACCAACACAAGTGCGAAAAGTGGTTTTTCAACACTAACACAAGTGCGAAAAGTGGTTTTTCAACACTAACACAAGTGCGAAAAGTGGTTTTTCCACACCAATACAAGTGCAAAAGTGGTTTCCTGCACCAACACAAGTGCGAAAAGTCGTTTTTCAACACTAACGCAAGTGCGAAAAGTGCTTTTTCAACACTAACACTAGTGCAAAAAGTAGTTTTTCCACACTAATACAAGTGCAAAAAGTAGTTTCCTGCACCAACACAAGTGCAAAAAGTGGTTTTTCAACACTAACACAAGTGCGAAAAGTGGTTTTTCAACACTAACACAAGTGCGAAAAGTGGTTTTTCAACACTATCACAAGTGCAAAAGTGGTTTCCTGCACCAACACAAGTGCGAAAAGTGGTTTTTCAACACTAACACAAGTGCGAAAAGTGGTTTTTCAACACTAACACAAGTGCGAAAAGTGGTTTTTCCACTCCAATACAAGTGCAAAAGTGGTTTCCTGCACAAACACAAGTGCGAAAAGTCGTTTTTCAACACTAACACAAGTGCGAAAAGTGCTTTTTCAACACTAACACTAGTGCAAAAAGTGGTTTTTCCACACTAATACAAGTGCAAAAAGTGGTTTCCTGCACCAACACAAGTGCAAAAAGTGGTTTTTCAACACTAACACAAGTGCGAAAAGTGGTTTTTCAACACTAACACAAGTGCGAAAAGTGGTTTTTCAACACTATCACAAGTGCGAAAAGTGGTTTTTCAACACTAACACAAGTGCAAAAAGTGGTTTTTCAACACTAATACAAGTGCAAAATTGGTTTCCTGCACCAACACAAGTGCGAAAAGTGGTTTTTCAACACTAACAAGTGTGAAAAGTGGTTTTTCCACACTAATACAAGTGCAAAATTGGTTTCCTGCACCAACACAAGTGCGAAAAGTGGTTTTTCCACACTAATACAAGTGCAAAAGTGGTTTCCTGCACCACCACAAGTGCGAAAAGTGGTTTTTCAACACTAACACAAGTGCGAAAAGTGGTTTTTCAACACTAACACAAGTGCGAAAAGTGGTTTTTCAACACTAACACAAGTGCGAAAAGTGGTTTTTCAACACTAACACAAGTGCGAAAAGTGGTTTTTCCACACTAATACAAGTGCAAAAGTGGTTTCCTGCACCAACACAAGTGCGAAAAGTGGTTTTTCAACACTAACACAAGTGCGAAAAGTGGTTTTTCCACACTAATACAAGTGCAAAAGTGGTTTCCTGCACCAAGACAAGTGCGAAAAGTGGTTTTTCAACACTAACACAAGTGCGAAAAGTGGTTTTTCAACACTAACACAAGTGCGAAAAGTGGTTTTTCAACACTAACACAAGTGCAAAAAATGGTTTTTCAACACTAACACAAGTGCGAAAGGTGTTTTTTCAACACTAACACAAGTGCAAAAAGTGTTTTTTCCACACTAATACAAGTGCAAAAGTGGTTTCCTGCACCAACACAAGTGCGAAAAGTGGTTTTTCAACACTAACACAAGTGCGAAAAGTGGTTTTTTAACACTATCACAAGTGCAA